>NW_028276652.1:0-75930 GCF_052056855.1 Sturnus vulgaris | reverse complement strand
TTCCTTCTCAGCTGCGAGTAGCAGCGCTCGCAGTACACAGAGCTTCGCAAGGCCCGAAGACCCGGAGGGAAGTATCGCACACGAAAATGCGCCAGGACAGAGACGTGTTCTACGTTGTCCCTTCTCGTCATGCAGTTTGTGCCTCTGCTGCTTCTGCTGTTAGGAATCGCTCCTTGAAAGACGAGCGAGAGCGTCCTTCCGGGTGCATTGCACTGAGTCGAGTGCTCGCTCGGGACTTTGCTCTCGGGGCCAAGGCAAGAGGGCGTGCTTGCCCGCAGAACTGAGAACACGCTGTTGGGCAGAGCTGCAACTGACCGCTGGAGTTCAGCTCTCGCCGGACGGCAGAAGGCGAAGAACGAAGCCGCTTGCGAGCGGCGCAGTGCAGCGAAGAGCTCTCCGAATTCGCCGCTAGCTCCACGGTCCTTCTCAGCTGCGAGTAGCAGCGCTCGCAGTACACAGGGCTTCGCAAGGCCCGAAGACCCGGAGGGAAGTATCGCACACGAAAATGCGCCAGGACAGAGACGTGTTCTACGTTGTCCCTTCTCGTCATGCAGTTTGTGCCTCTGCTGCTTCTGCTGTAGGTAATCGCTCCTTGAAAGACGAGCGAGAGCGTCCTTCCGGGTGCATTGCACTGAGTCGAGTGCTCGCTCGGGACTTTGCACTCGGGGCCAAGGCAAGAGGGCGTGCTTGCCCGCAGAACTGAGAACACGCTGTTGGGCAGAGCTGCAACTGACCGCTGGAGTTCAGCTCTCGCCGGACGGCAGAAGGCGAAGAACGAAGCCGCTTGCGAGCGGCGCAGTGCAGCGAAGAGCTCTCCGAATTCGCCGCTAGCTCCACGGTCCTTCTCAGCTGCGAGTAGCAGCGCTCGCAGTACACAGAGCTTCGCAAGGCCCGAAGACCCGGAGGGAAGTATCGCACACGAAAATGCGCCAGGACAGAGACGTGTTCTACGTTGTCCCTTCTCGTCATGCAGTTTGTGCCTCTGCTGCTTCTGCTGTTAGGAATCGCTCCTTGAAAGACGAGCGAGAGCGTCCTTCCGGGTGCATTGCACTGAGTCGAGTGCTCGCTCGGGACTTTGCTCTCGGGGCCAAGGCAAGAGGGCGTGCTTGCCCGCAGAACTGAGAACACGCTGTTGGGCAGAGCTGCAACTGACCGCTGGAGTTCAGCTCTCGCCGGACGGCAGAAGGCGAAGAACGAAGCCGCTTGCGAGCGGCGCAGTGCAGCGAAGAGCTCTCCGAATTCGCCGCTAGCTCCACGGTCCTTCTCAGCTGCGAGTAGCAGCGCTCGCAGTACACAGGGCTTCGCAAGGCCCGAAGACCCGGAGGGAAGTATCGCACACGAAAATGCGCCAGGACAGAGACGTGTTCTACGTTGTCCCTTCTCGTCATGCAGTTTGTGCCTCTGCTGCTTCTGCTGTAGGTAATCGCTCCTTGAAAGACGAGCGAGAGCGTCCTTCCGGGTGCATTGCACTGAGTCGAGTGCTCGCTCGGGACTTTGCACTCGGGGCCAAGGCAAGAGGGCGTGCTTGCCCGCAGAACTGAGAACACGCTGTTGGGCAGAGCTGCAACTGACCGCTGGAGTTCAGCTCTCGCCGGACGGCAGAAGGCGAAGAACGAAGCCGCTTGCGAGCGGCGCAGTGCAGCGAAGAGCTCTCCGAATTCGCCGCTAGCTCCACGGTCCTTCTCAGCTGCGAGTAGCAGCGCTCGCAGTACACAGAGCTTCGCAAGGCCCGAAGACCCGGAGGGAAGTATCGCACACGAAAATGCGCCAGGACAGAGACGTGTTCTACGTTGTCCCTTCTCGTCATGCAGTTTGTGCCTCTGCTGCTTCTGCTGTTAGGAATCGCTCCTTGAAAGACGAGCGAGAGCGTCCTTCCGGGTGCATTGCACTGAGTCGAGTGCTCGCTCGGGCTTTGCTCTCGGGGCCAAGGCAAGAGGGCGTGCTTGCCCGCAGAACTGAGAACACGCTGTTGGGCAGAGCTGCAACTGACCGCTGGAGTTCAGCTCTCGCCGGACGGCAGAAGGCGAAGAACGAAGCCGCTTGCGAGCGGCGCAGTGCAGCGAAGAGCTCTCCGAATTCGCCGCTAGCTCCACGGTCCTTCTCAGCTGCGAGTAGCAGCGCTCGCAGTACACAGAGCTTCGCAAGGCCCGAAGACGCGGAGGGAAGTATCGCACACGAAAATGCGCCAGGACAGAGACGTGTTCTACGTTGTCCCTTCTCGTCATGCAGTTTGTGCCTCTGCTGCTTCTGCTGTTAGGAATCGCTCCTTGAAAGACGAGCGAGAGCGTCCTTCCGGGTGCATTGCACTGAGTCGAGTGCTCGCTCGGGACTTTGCTCTCGGGGCCAAGGCAAGAGGGCGTGCTTGCCCGCAGAACTGAGAACACGCTGTTGGGCAGAGCTGCAACTGACCGCTGGAGTTCAGCTCTCGCCGGACGGCAGAAGGCGAAGAACGAAGCCGCTTGCGAGCGGCGCAGTGCAGCGAAGAGCTCTCCGAATTCGCCGCTAGCTCCACGGTCCTTCTCAGCTGCGAGTAGCAGCGCTCGCAGTACACAGAGCTTCGCAAGGCCCGAAGACCCGGAGGGAAGTATCGCACACGAAAATGCGCCAGGACAGAGACGTGTTCTACGTTGTCCCTTCTCGTCATGCAGTTTGTGCCTCTGCTGCTTCTGCTGTTAGGAATCGCTCCTTGAAAGACGAGCGAGAGCGTCCTTCCGGGTGCATTGCACTGAGTCGAGTGCTCGCTCGGGACTTTGCTCTCGGGGCCAAGGCAAGAGGGCGTGCTTGCCCGCAGAACTGAGAACACGCTGTTGGGCAGAGCTGCAACTGACCGCTGGAGTTCAGCTCTCGCCGGACGGCAGAAGGCGAAGAACGAAGCCGCTTGCGAGCGGCGCAGTGCAGCGAAGAGCTCTCCGAATTCGCCGCTAGCTCCACGGTCCTTCTCAGCTGCGAGTAGCAGCGCTCGCAGTACACAGGGCTTCGCAAGGCCCGAAGACCCGGAGGGAAGTATCGCACACGAAAATGCGCCAGGACAGAGACGTGTTCTACGTTGTCCCTTCTCGTCATGCAGTTTGTGCCTCTGCTGCTTCTGCTGTAGGTAATCGCTCCTTGAAAGACGAGCGAGAGCGTCCTTCCGGGTGCATTGCACTGAGTCGAGTGCTCGCTCGGGACTTTGCACTCGGGGCCAAGGCAAGAGGGCGTGCTTGCCCGCAGAACTGAGAACACGCTGTTGGGCAGAGCTGCAACTGACCGCTGGAGTTCAGCTCTCGCCGGACGGCAGAAGGCGAAGAACGAAGCCGCTTGCGAGCGGCGCAGTGCAGCGAAGAGCTCTCCGAATTCGCCGCTAGCTCCACGGTCCTTCTCAGCTGCGAGTAGCAGCGCTCGCAGTACACAGGGCTTCGCAAGGCCCGAAGACCCGGAGGGAAGTATCGCACACGAAAATGCGCCAGGACAGAGACGTGTTCTACGTTGTCCCTTCTCGTCATGCAGTTTGTGCCTCTGCTGCTTCTGCTGTTAGGAATCGCTCCTTGAAAGACGAGCGAGAGCGTCCTTCCGGGTGCATTGCACTGAGTCGAGTGCTCGCTCGGGACTTTGCACTCGGGGCCAAGGCAAGAGGGCGTGCTTGCCCGCAGAACTGAGAACACGCTGTTGGGCAGAGCTGCAACTGACCGCTGGAGTTCAGCTCTCGCCGGACGGCAGAAGGCGAAGAACGAAGCCGCTTGCGAGCGGCGCAGTGCAGCGAAGAGCTCTCCGAATTCGCCGCTAGCTCCACGGTCCTTCTCAGCTGCGAGTAGCAGCGCTCGCAGTACACAGGGCTTCGCAAGGCCCGAAGACCCGGAGGGAAGTATCGCACACGAAAATGCGCCAGGACAGAGACGTGTTCTACGTTGTCCCTTCTCGTCATGCAGTTTGTGCCTCTGCTGCTTCTGCTGTTAGGAATCGCTCCTTGAAAGACGAGCGAGAGCGTCCTTCCGGGTGCATTGCACTGAGTCGAGTGCTCGCTCGGGGCTTTGCTCTCGGGGCCAAGGCAAGAGGGCGTGCTTGCCCGCAGAACTGAGAACACGCTGTTGGGCAGAGCTGCAACTGACCGCTGGAGTTCAGCTCTCGCCGGACGGCAGAAGGCGAAGAACGAAGCCGCTTGCGAGCGGCGCAGTGCAGCGAAGAGCTCTCCGAATTCGCCGCTAGCTCCACGGTCCTTCTCAGCTGCGAGTAGCAGCGCTCGCAGTACACAGAGGCTTCGCAAGGCCCGAAGACCCGGAGGGAAGTATCGCACACGAAAATGCGCCAGGACAGAGACGTGTTCTACGTTGTCCCTTCTCGTCATGCAGTTTGTGCCTCTGCTGCTTCTGCTGTTAGGAATCGCTCCTTGAAAGGCGAGCGAGAGCGTCCTTCCGGGTGCATTGCACTGAGTCGAGTGCTCGCTCGGGGCTTTGCTCTCGGGGCCAAGGCAAGAGGGCGTGCTTGCCCGCAGAACTGAGAACACGCTGTTGGGCAGAGCTGCAACTGACCGCTGGAGTTCAGCTCTCGCCGGACGGCAGAAGGCGAAGAACGAAGCCGCTTGCGAGCGGCGCAGTGCAGCGAAGAGCTCTCCGAATTCGCCGCTAGCTCCACGGTCCTTCTCAGCTGCGAGTAGCAGCGCTCGCAGTACACAGGGCTTCGCAAGGCCCGAAGACCCGGAGGGAAGTATCGCACACGAAAATGCGCCAGGACAGAGACGTGTTCTACGTTGTCCCTTCTCGTCATGCAGTTTGTGCCTCTGCTGCTTCTGCTGTAGGAATCGCTCCTTGAAAGACGAGCGAGAGCGTCCTTCCGGGTGCATTGCACTGAGTCGAGTGCTCGCTCGGGGCTTTGCACTCGGGGCCAAGGCAAGAGGGCGTGCTTGCCCGCAGAACTGAGAACACGCTGTTGGGCAGAGCTGCAACTGACCGCTGGAGTTCAGCTCTCGCCGGACGGCAGAAGGCGAAGAACGAAGCCGCTTGCGAGCGGCGCAGTGCAGCGAAGAGCTCTCCGAATTCGCAGCTAGCTCCACGGTCCTTCTCAGCTGCGAGTAGCAGCGCTCGCAGTACACAGGGCTTCGCAAGGCCCGAAGACCCGGAGGGAAGTATCGCACACGAAAATGCGCCAGGACAGAGACGTGTTCTACGTTGTCCCTTCTCGTCATGCAGTTTGTGCCTCTGCTGCTTCTGCTGTTAGGAATCGCTCCTTGAAAGGCGAGCGAGAGCGTCCTTCCGGGTGCATTGCACTGAGTCGAGTGCTCGCTCGGGGCTTTGCTCTCGGGGCCAAGGCAAGAGGGCGTGCTTGCCCGCAGAACTGAGAACACGCTGTTGGGCAGAGCTGCAACTGACCGCTGGAGTTCAGCTCTCGCCGGACGGCAGAAGGCGAAGAACGAAGCCGCTTGCGAGCGGCGCAGTGCAGCGAAGAGCTCTCCGAATTCGCCGCTAGCTCCACGGTCCTTCTCAGCTGCGAGTAGCAGCGCTCGCAGTACACAGGGCTTCGCAAGGCCCGAAGACCCGGAGGGAAGTTTCGCACACGAAAATGCGCCAGGACAGAGACGTGTTCTACGTTGTCCCTTCTCGTCATGCAGTTTGTGCCTCTGCTGCTTCTGCTGTTAGGAATCGCTCCTTGAAAGGCGAGCGAGAGCGTCCTTCCGGGTGCATTGCACTGAGTCGAGTGCTCGCTCGGGGCTTTGCTCTCGGGGCCAAGGCAAGAGGGCGTGCTTGCCCGCAGAACTGAGAACACGCTGTTGGGCAGAGCTGCAACTGACCGCTGGAGTTCAGCTCTCGCCGGACGGCAGAAGGCGAAGAACGAAGCCGCTTGCGAGCGGCGCAGTGCAGCGAAGAGCTCTCCGAATTCGCCGCTAGCTCCACGGTCCTTCTCAGCTGCGAGTAGCAGCGCTCGCAGTACACAGAGCTTCGCAAGGCCCGAAGACCCGGAGGGAAGTTTCGCACACGAAAATGCGCCAGGACAGAGACGTGTTCTACGTTGTCCCTTCTCGTCATGCAGTTTGTGCCTCTGCTGCTTCTGCTGTTAGGAATCGCTCCTTGAAAGGCGAGCGAGAGCGTCCTTCCGGGTGCATTGCACTGAGTCGAGTGCTCGCTCGGGGCTTTGCTCTCGGGGCCAAGGCAAGAGGGCGTGCTTGCCCGCAGAACTGAGAACACGCTGTTGGGCAGAGCTGCAACTGACCGCTGGAGTTCAGCTCTCGCCGGACGGCAGAAGGCGAAGAACGAAGCCGCTTGCGAGCGGCGCAGTGCAGCGAAGAGCTCTCCGAATTCGCCGCTAGCTCCACGGTCCTTCTCAGCTGCGAGTAGCAGCGCTCGCAGTACACAGGGCTTCGCAAGGCCCGAAGACCCGGAGGGAAGTTTCGCACACGAAAATGCGCCAGGACAGAGACGTGTTCTACGTTGTCCCTTCTCGTCATGCAGTTTGTGCCTCTGCTGCTTCTGCTGTTAGGAATCGCTCCTTGAAAGACGAGCGAGAGCGTCCTTCCGGGTGCATTGCACTGAGTCGAGTGCTCGCTCGGGGCTTTGCTCTCGGGGCCAAGGCAAGAGGGCGTGCTTGCCCGCAGAACTGAGAACACGCTGTTGGGCAGAGCTGCAACTGACCGCTGGAGTTCAGCTCTCGCCGGACGGCAGAAGGCGAAGAACGAAGCCGCTTGCGAGCGGCGCAGTGCAGCGAAGAGCTCTCCGAATTCGCCGCTAGCTCCACGGTCCTTCCCAGCTGCGAGTAGCAGGGCTCGCAGTACACAGAGCTTCGCAAGGCCCGAAGACCCGGAGGGAAGTATCGCACACGAAAATGCGCCAGGACAGAGACGTGTTCTACGTTGTCCCTTCTCGTCATGCAGTTTGTGCCTCTGCTGCTTCTGCTGTTAGGAATCGCTCCTTGAAAGGCGAGCGAGAGCGTCCTTCCGGGTGCATTGCACTGAGTCGAGTGCTCGCTCGGGACTTTGCACTCGGGGCCAAGGCAAGAGGGCGTGCTTGCCCGCAGAACTGAGAACACGCTGTTGGGCAGAGCTGCAACTGACCGCTGGAGTTCAGCTCTCGCCGGACGGCAGAAGGCGAAGAACGAAGCCGCTTGCGAGCGGCGCAGTGCAGCGAAGAGCTCTCCGAATTCGCCGCTAGCTCCACGGTCCTTCTCAGCTGCGAGTAGCAGCGCTCGCAGTACACAGAGCTTCGCAAGGCCCGAAGACCCGGAGGGAAGTTTCGCACACGAAAATGCGCCAGGACAGAGACGTGTTCTACGTTGTCCCTTCTCGTCATGCAGTTTGTGCCTCTGCTGCTTCTGCTGTTAGGAATCGCTCCTTGAAAGGCGAGCGAGAGCGTCCTTCCGGGTGCATTGCACTGAGTCGAGTGCTCGCTCGGGGCTTTGCTCTCGGGGCCAAGGCAAGAGGGCGTGCTTGCCCGCAGAACTGAGAACACGCTGTTGGGCAGAGCTGCAACTGACCGCTGGAGTTCAGCTCTCGCCGGACGGCAGAAGGCGAAGAACGAAGCCGCTTGCGAGCGGCGCAGTGCAGCGAAGAGCTCTCCGAATTCGCCGCTAGCTCCACGGTCCTTCTCAGCTGCGAGTAGCAGCGCTCGCAGTACACAGAGCTTCGCAAGGCCCGAAGACCCGGAGGGAAGTTTCGCACACGAAAATGCGCCAGGACAGAGACGTGTTCTACGTTGTCCCTTCTCGTCATGCAGTTTGTGCCTCTGCTGCTTCTGCTGTTAGGAATCGCTCCTTGAAAGGCGAGCGAGAGCGTCCTTCCGGGTGCATTGCACTGAGTCGAGTGCTCGCTCGGGGCTTTGCTCTCGGGGCCAAGGCAAGAGGGCGTGCTTGCCCGCAGAACTGAGAACACGCTGTTGGGCAGAGCTGCAACTGACCGCTGGAGTTCAGCTCTCGCCGGACGGCAGAAGGCGAAGAACGAAGCCGCTTGCGAGCGGCGCAGTGCAGCGAAGAGCTCTCCGAATTCGCCGCTAGCTCCACGGTCCTTCTCAGCTGCGAGTAGCAGCGCTCGCAGTACACAGAGCTTCGCAAGGCCCGAAGACGCGGAGGGAAGTATCGCACACGAAAATGCGCCAGGACAGAGACGTGTTCTACGTTGTCCCTTCTCGTCATGCAGTTTGTGCCTCTGCTGCTTCTGCTGTTAGGAATCGCTCCTTGAAAGGCGAGCGAGAGCGTCCTTCCGGGTGCATTGCACTGAGTCGAGTGCTCGCTCGGGGCTTTGCTCTCGGGGCCAAGGCAAGAGGGCGTGCTTGCCCGCAGAACTGAGAACACGCTGTTGGGCAGAGCTGCAACTGACCGCTGGAGTTCAGCTCTCGCCGGACGGCAGAAGGCGAAGAACGAAGCCGCTTGCGAGCGGCGCAGTGCAGCGAAGAGCTCTCCGAATTCGCCGCTAGCTCCACGGTCCTTCTCAGCTGCGAGTAGCAGCGCTCGCAGTACACAGGGCTTCGCAAGGCCCGAAGACCCGGAGGGAAGTTTCGCACACGAAAATGCGCCAGGACAGAGACGTGTTCTACGTTGTCCCTTCTCGTCATGCAGTTTGTGCCTCTGCTGCTTCTGCTGTTAGGAATCGCTCCTTGAAAGACGAGCGAGAGCGTCCTTCCGGGTGCATTGCACTGAGTCGAGTGCTCGCTCGGGGCTTTGCTCTCGGGGCCAAGGCAAGAGGGCGTGCTTGCCCGCAGAACTGAGAACACGCTGTTGGGCAGAGCTGCAACTGACCGCTGGAGTTCAGCTCTCGCCGGACGGCAGAAGGCGAAGAACGAAGCCGCTTGCGAGCGGCGCAGTGCAGCGAAGAGCTCTCCGAATTCGCCGCTAGCTCCACGGTCCTTCCCAGCTGCGAGTAGCAGGGCTCGCAGTACACAGAGCTTCGCAAGGCCCGAAGACCCGGAGGGAAGTATCGCACACGAAAATGCGCCAGGACAGAGACGTGTTCTACGTTGTCCCTTCTCGTCATGCAGTTTGTGCCTCTGCTGCTTCTGCTGTTAGGAATCGCTCCTTGAAAGGCGAGCGAGAGCGTCCTTCCGGGTGCATTGCACTGAGTCGAGTGCTCGCTCGGGACTTTGCACTCGGGGCCAAGGCAAGAGGGCGTGCTTGCCCGCAGAACTGAGAACACGCTGTTGGGCAGAGCTGCAACTGACCGCTGGAGTTCAGCTCTCGCCGGACGGCAGAAGGCGAAGAACGAAGCCGCTTGCGAGCGGCGCAGTGCAGCGAAGAGCTCTCCGAATTCGCCGCTAGCTCCACGGTCCTTCTCAGCTGCGAGTAGCAGCGCTCGCAGTACACAGAGCTTCGCAAGGCCCGAAGACCCGGAGGGAAGTATCGCACACGAAAATGCGCCAGGACAGAGACGTGTTCTACGTTGTCCCTTCTCGTCATGCAGTTTGTGCCTCTGCTGCTTCTGCTGTAGGTAATCGCTCCTTGAAAGACGAGCGAGAGCGTCCTTCCGGGTGCATTGCACTGAGTCGAGTGCTCGCTCGGGACTTTGCACTCGGGGCCAAGGCAAGAGGGCGTGCTTGCCCGCAGAACTGAGAACACGCTGTTGGGCAGAGCTGCAACTGACCGCTGGAGTTCAGCTCTCGCCGGACGGCAGAAGGCGAAGAACGAAGCCGCTTGCGAGCGGCGCAGTGCAGCGAAGAGCTCTCCGAATTCGCAGCTAGCTCCACGGTCCTTCTCAGCTGCGAGTAGCAGCGCTCGCAGTACACAGGGCTTCGCAAGGCCCGAAGACCCGGAGGGAAGTATCGCACACGAAAATGCGCCAGGACAGAGACGTGTTCTACGTTGTCCCTTCTCGTCATGCAGTTTGTGCCTCTGCTGCTTCTGCTGTTAGGAATCGCTCCTTGAAAGACGAGCGAGAGCGTCCTTCCGGGTGCATTGCACTGAGTCGAGTGCTCGCTCGGGACTTTGCACTCGGGGCCAAGGCAAGAGGGCGTGCTTGCCCGCAGAACTGAGAACACGCTGTTGGGCAGAGCTGCAACTGACCGCTGGAGTTCAGCTCTCGCCGGACGGCAGAAGGCGAAGAACGAAGCCGCTTGCGAGCGGCGCAGTGCAGCGAAGAGCTCTCCGAATTCGCCGCTAGCTCCACGGTCCTTCTCAGCTGCGAGTAGCAGCGCTCGCAGTACACAGAGCTTCGCAAGGCCCGAAGACCCGGAGGGAAGTATCGCACACGAAAATGCGCCAGGACAGAGACGTGTTCTACGTTGTCCCTTCTCGTCATGCAGTTTGTGCCTCTGCTGCTTCTGCTGTTAGGAATCGCTCCTTGAAAGACGAGCGAGAGCGTCCTTCCGGGTGCATTGCACTGAGTCGAGTGCTCGCTCGGGACTTTGCACTCGGGGCCAAGGCAAGAGGGCGTGCTTGCCCGCAGAACTGAGAACACGCTGTTGGGCAGAGCTGCAACTGACCGCTGGAGTTCAGCTCTCGCCGGACGGCAGAAGGCGAAGAACGAAGCCGCTTGCGAGCGGCGCAGTGCAGCGAAGAGCTCTCCGAATTCGCCGCTAGCTCCACGGTCCTTCTCAGCTGCGAGTAGCAGCGCTCGCAGTACACAGAGCTTCGCAAGGCCCGAAGACCCGGAGGGAAGTATCGCACACGAAAATGCGCCAGGACAGAGACGTGTTCTACGTTGTCCCTTCTCGTCATGCAGTTTGTGCCTCTGCTGCTTCTGCTGTTAGGAATCGCTCCTTGAAAGACGAGCGAGAGCGTCCTTCCGGGTGCATTGCACTGAGTCGAGTGCTCGCTCGGGACTTTGCTCTCGGGGCCAAGGCAAGAGGGCGTGCTTGCCCGCAGAACTGAGAACACGCTGTTGGGCAGAGCTGCAACTGACCGCTGGAGTTCAGCTCTCGCCGGACGGCAGAAGGCGAAGAACGAAGCCGCTTGCGAGCGGCGCAGTGCAGCGAAGAGCTCTCCGAATTCGCCGCTAGCTCCACGGTCCTTCTCAGCTGCGAGTAGCAGCGCTCGCAGTACACAGAGCTTCGCAAGGCCCGAAGACCCGGAGGGAAGTATCGCACACGAAAATGCGCCAGGACAGAGACGTGTTCTACGTTGTCCCTTCTCGTCATGCAGTTTGTGCCTCTGCTGCTTCTGCTGTTAGGAATCGCTCCTTGAAAGACGAGCGAGAGCGTCCTTCCGGGTGCATTGCACTGAGTCGAGTGCTCGCTCGGGACTTTGCTCTCGGGGCCAAGGCAAGAGGGCGTGCTTGCCCGCAGAACTGAGAACACGCTGTTGGGCAGTGCTGCAACTGACCGCTGGAGTTCAGCTCTCGCCGGACGGCAGAAGGCGAAGAACGAAGCCGCTTGCGAGCGGCGCAGTGCAGCGAAGAGCTCTCCGAATTCGCCGCTAGCTCCACGGTCCTTCTCAGCTGCGAGTAGCAGCGCTCGCAGTACACAGAGCTTCGCAAGGCCCGAAGACCCGGAGGGAAGTATCGCACACGAAAATGCGCCAGGACAGAGACGTGTTCTACGTTGTCCCTTCTCGTCATGCAGTTTGTGCCTCTGCTGCTTCTGCTGTTAGGAATCGCTCCTTGAAAGACGAGCGAGAGCGTCCTTCCGGGTGCATTGCACTGAGTCGAGTGCTCGCTCGGGACTTTGCTCTCGGGGCCAAGGCAAGAGGGCGTGCTTGCCCGCAGAACTGAGAACACGCTGTTGGGCAGAGCTGCAACTGACCGCTGGAGTTCAGCTCTCGCCGGACGGCAGAAGGCGAAGAACGAAGCCGCTTGCGAGCGGCGCAGTGCAGCGAAGAGCTCTCCGAATTCGCCGCTAGCTCCACGGTCCTTCTCAGCTGCGAGTAGCAGCGCTCGCAGTACACAGAGCTTCGCAAGGCCCGAAGACCCGGAGGGAAGTATCGCACACGAAAATGCGCCAGGACAGAGACGTGTTCTACGTTGTCCCTTCTCGTCATGCAGTTTGTGCCTCTGCTGCTTCTGCTGTTAGGAATCGCTCCTTGAAAGACGAGCGAGAGCGTCCTTCCGGGTGCATTGCACTGAGTCGAGTGCTCGCTCGGGACTTTGCTCTCGGGGCCAAGGCAAGAGGGCGTGCTTGCCCGCAGAACTGAGAACACGCTGTTGGGCAGAGCTGCAACTGACCGCTGGAGTTCAGCTCTCGCCGGACGGCAGAAGGCGAAGAACGAAGCCGCTTGCGAGCGGCGCAGTGCAGCGAAGAGCTCTCCGAATTCGCCGCTAGCTCCACGGTCCTTCTCAGCTGCGAGTAGCAGCGCTCGCAGTACACAGGGCTTCGCAAGGCCCGAAGACCCGGAGGGAAGTATCGCACACGAAAATGCGCCAGGACAGAGACGTGTTCTACGTTGTCCCTTCTCGTCATGCAGTTTGTGCCTCTGCTGCTTCTGCTGTTAGGAATCGCTCCTTGAAAGGCGAGCGAGAGCGTCCTTCCGGGTGCATTGCACTGAGTCGAGTGCTCGCTCGGGACTTTGCTCTCGGGGCCAAGGCAAGAGGGCGTGCTTGCCCGCAGAACTGAGAACACGCTGTTGGGCAGAGCTGCAACTGACCGCTGGAGTTCAGCTCTCGCCGGACGGCAGAAGGCGAAGAACGAAGCCGCTTGCGAGCGGCGCAGTGCAGCGAAGAGCTCTCCGAATTCGCCGCTAGCTCCACGGTCCTTCTCAGCTGCGAGTAGCAGCGCTCGCAGTACACAGGGCTTCGCAAGGCCCGAAGACCCGGAGGGAAGTATCGCACACGAAAATGCGCCAGGACAGAGACGTGTTCTACGTTGTCCCTTCTCGTCATGCAGTTTGTGCCTCTGCTGCTTCTGCTGTTAGGAATCGCTCCTTGAAAGGCGAGCGAGAGCGTCCTTCCGGGTGCATTGCACTGAGTCGAGTGCTCGCTCGGGACTTTGCTCTCGGGGCCAAGGCAAGAGGGCGTGCTTGCCCGCAGAACTGAGAACACGCTGTTGGGCAGAGCTGCAACTGACCGCTGGAGTTCAGCTCTCGCCGGACGGCAGAAGGCGAAGAACGAAGCCGCTTGCGAGCGGCGCAGTGCAGCGAAGAGCTCTCCGAATTCGCCGCTAGCTCCACGGTCCTTCTCAGCTGCGAGTAGCAGCGCTCGCAGTACACAGGGCTTCGCAAGGCCCGAAGACCCGGAGGGAAGTATCGCACACGAAAATGCGCCAGGACAGAGACGTGTTCTACGTTGTCCCTTCTCGTCATGCAGTTTGTGCCTCTGCTGCTTCTGCTGTTAGGAATCGCTCCTTGAAAGGCGAGCGAGAGCGTCCTTCCGGGTGCATTGCACTGAGTCGAGTGCTCGCTCGGGGCTTTGCTCTCGGGGCCAAGGCAAGAGGGCGTGCTTGCCCGCAGAACTGAGAACACGCTGTTGGGCAGAGCTGCAACTGACCGCTGGAGTTCAGCTCTCGCCGGACGGCAGAAGGCGAAGAACGAAGCCGCTTGCGAGCGGCGCAGTGCAGCGAAGAGCTCTCCGAATTCGCCGCTAGCTCCACGGTCCTTCTCAGCTGCGAGTAGCAGCGCTCGCAGTACACAGGGCTTCGCAAGGCCCGATGACCCGGAGGGAAGTTTCGCACACGAAAATGCGCCAGGACAGAGACGTGTTCTACGTTGTCCCTTCTCGTCATGCAGTTTGTGCCTCTGCTGCTTCTGCTGTTAGGAATCGCTCCTTGAAAGACGAGCGAGAGCGTCCTTCCGGGTGCATTGCACTGAGTCGAGTGCTCGCTCGGGACTTTGCACTCGGGGCCAAGGCAAGAGGGCGTGCTTGCCCGCAGAACTGAGAACACGCTGTTGGGCAGAGCTGCAACTGACCGCTGGAGTTCAGCTCTCGCCGGACGGCAGAAGGCGAAGAACGAAGCCGCTTGCGAGCGGCGCAGTGCAGCGAAGAGCTCTCCGAATTCGCCGCTAGCTCCACGGTCCTTCTCAGCTGCGAGTAGCAGCGCTCGCAGTACACAGGGCTTCGCAAGGCCGAAGACCCGGAGGGAAGTTTCGCACACGGAAATGCGCCAGGACAGAGACGTGTTCTACGTTGTCCCTTCTCGTCATGCAGTTTGTGCCTCTGCTGCTTCTGCTGTTAGGAATCGCTCCTTGAAAGGCGAGCGAGAGCGTCCTTCCGGGTGCATTGCACTGAGTCGAGTGCTCGCTCGGGACTTTGCTCTCGGGGCCAAGGCAAGAGGGCGTGCTTGCCCGCAGAACTGAGAACACGCTGTTGGGCAGAGCTGCAACTGACCGCTGGAGTTCAGCTCTCGCCGGACGGCAGAAGGCGAAGAACGAAGCCGCTTGCGAGCGGCGCAGTGCAGCGAAGAGCTCTCCGAATTCGCCGCTAGCTCCACGGTCCTTCTCAGCTGCGAGTAGCAGCGCTCGCAGTACACAGAGCTTCGCAAGGCCCGAAGACGCGGAGGGAAGTATCGCACACGAAAATGCGCCAGGACAGAGACGTGTTCTACGTTGTCCCTTCTCGTCATGCAGTTTGTGCCTCTGCTGCTTCTGCTGTTAGGAATCGCTCCTTGAAAGGCGAGCGAGAGCGTCCTTCCGGGTGCATTGCACTGAGTCGAGTGCTCGCTCGGGACTTTGCTCTCGGGGCCAAGGCAAGAGGGCGTGCTTGCCCGCAGAACTGAGAACACGCTGTTGGGCAGAGCTGCAACTGACCGCTGGAGTTCAGCTCTCGCCGGACGGCAGAAGGCGAAGAACGAAGCCGCTTGCGAGCGGCGCAGTGCAGCGAAGAGCTCTCCGAATTCGCCGCTAGCTCCACGGTCCTTCCCAGCTGCGAGTAGCAGGGCTCGCAGTACACAGAGCTTCGCAAGGCCCGAAGACCCGGAGGGAAGTATCGCACACGAAAATGCGCCAGGACAGAGACGTGTTCTACGTTGTCCCTTCTCGTCATGCAGTTTGTGCCTCTGCTGCTTCTGCTGTTAGGAATCGCTCCTTGAAAGGCGAGCGAGAGCGTCCTTCCGGGTGCATTGCACTGAGTCGAGTGCTCGCTCGGGACTTTGCACTCGGGGCCAAGGCAAGAGGGCGTGCTTGCCCGCAGAACTGAGAACACGCTGTTGGGCAGAGCTGCAACTGACCGCTGGAGTTCAGCTCTCGCCGGACGGCAGAAGGCGAAGAACGAAGCCGCTTGCGAGCGGCGCAGTGCAGCGAAGAGCTCTCCGAATTCGCCGCTAGCTCCACGGTCCTTCTCAGCTGCGAGTAGCAGCGCTCGCAGTACACAGAGCTTCGCAAGGCCCGAAGACCCGGAGGGAAGTATCGCACACGAAAATGCGCCAGGACAGAGACGTGTTCTACGTTGTCCCTTCTCGTCATGCAGTTTGTGCCTCTGCTGCTTCTGCTGTTAGGAATCGCTCCTTGAAAGACGAGCGAGAGCGTCCTTCCGGGTGCATTGCACTGAGTCGAGTGCTCGCTCGGGACTTTGCTCTCGGGGCCAAGGCAAGAGGGCGTGCTTGCCCGCAGAACTGAGAACACGCTGTTGGGCAGAGCTGCAACTGACCGCTGGAGTTCAGCTCTCGCCGGACGGCAGAAGGCGAAGAACGAAGCCGCTTGCGAGCGGCGCAGTGCAGCGAAGAGCTCTCCGAATTCGCCGCTAGCTCCACGGTCCTTCTCAGCTGCGAGTAGCAGCGCTCGCAGTACACAGGGCTTCGCAAGGCCCGAAGACCCGGAGGGAAGTATCGCACACGAAAATGCGCCAGGACAGAGACGTGTTCTACGTTGTCCCTTCTCGTCATGCAGTTTGTGCCTCTGCTGCTTCTGCTGTAGGTAATCGCTCCTTGAAAGACGAGCGAGAGCGTCCTTCCGGGTGCATTGCACTGAGTCGAGTGCTCGCTCGGGACTTTGCACTCGGGGCCAAGGCAAGAGGGCGTGCTTGCCCGCAGAACTGAGAACACGCTGTTGGGCAGAGCTGCAACTGACCGCTGGAGTTCAGCTCTCGCCGGACGGCAGAAGGCGAAGAACGAAGCCGCTTGCGAGCGGCGCAGTGCAGCGAAGAGCTCTCCGAATTCGCCGCTAGCTCCACGGTCCTTCTCAGCTGCGAGTAGCAGCGCTCGCAGTACACAGAGCTTCGCAAGGCCCGAAGACCCGGAGGGAAGTATCGCACACGAAAATGCGCCAGGACAGAGACGTGTTCTACGTTGTCCCTTCTCGTCATGCAGTTTGTGCCTCTGCTGCTTCTGCTGTTAGGAATCGCTCCTTGAAAGACGAGCGAGAGCGTCCTTCCGGGTGCATTGCACTGAGTCGAGTGCTCGCTCGGGACTTTGCTCTCGGGGCCAAGGCAAGAGGGCGTGCTTGCCCGCAGAACTGAGAACACGCTGTTGGGCAGAGCTGCAACTGACCGCTGGAGTTCAGCTCTCGCCGGACGGCAGAAGGCGAAGAACGAAGCCGCTTGCGAGCGGCGCAGTGCAGCGAAGAGCTCTCCGAATTCGCCGCTAGCTCCACGGTCCTTCTCAGCTGCGAGTAGCAGCGCTCGCAGTACACAGGGCTTCGCAAGGCCCGAAGACCCGGAGGGAAGTATCGCACACGAAAATGCGCCAGGACAGAGACGTGTTCTACGTTGTCCCTTCTCGTCATGCAGTTTGTGCCTCTGCTGCTTCTGCTGTAGGTAATCGCTCCTTGAAAGACGAGCGAGAGCGTCCTTCCGGGTGCATTGCACTGAGTCGAGTGCTCGCTCGGGACTTTGCACTCGGGGCCAAGGCAAGAGGGCGTGCTTGCCCGCAGAACTGAGAACACGCTGTTGGGCAGAGCTGCAACTGACCGCTGGAGTTCAGCTCTCGCCGGACGGCAGAAGGCGAAGAACGAAGCCGCTTGCGAGCGGCGCAGTGCAGCGAAGAGCTCTCCGAATTCGCCGCTAGCTCCACGGTCCTTCTCAGCTGCGAGTAGCAGCGCTCGCAGTACACAGGGCTTCGCAAGGCCCGAAGACCCGGAGGGAAGTATCGCACACGAAAATGCGCCAGGACAGAGACGTGTTCTACGTTGTCCCTTCTCGTCATGCAGTTTGTGCCTCTGCTGCTTCTGCTGTTAGGAATCGCTCCTTGAAAGACGAGCGAGAGCGTCCTTCCGGGTGCATTGCACTGAGTCGAGTGCTCGCTCGGGACTTTGCACTCGGGGCCAAGGCAAGAGGGCGTGCTTGCCCGCAGAACTGAGAACACGCTGTTGGGCAGAGCTGCAACTGACCGCTGGAGTTCAGCTCTCGCCGGACGGCAGAAGGCGAAGAACGAAGCCGCTTGCGAGCGGCGCAGTGCAGCGAAGAGCTCTCCGAATTCGCCGCTAGCTCCACGGTCCTTCTCAGCTGCGAGTAGCAGCGCTCGCAGTACACAGAGCTTCGCAAGGCCCGAAGACCCGGAGGGAAGTTTCGCACACGAAAATGCGCCAGGACAGAGACGTGTTCTACGTTGTCCCTTCTCGTCATGCAGTTTGTGCCTCTGCTGCTTCTGCTGTTAGGAATCGCTCCTTGAAAGACGAGCGAGAGCGTCCTTCCGGGTGCATTGCACTGAGTCGAGTGCTCGCTCGGGGCTTTGCTCTCGGGGCCAAGGCAAGAGGGCGTGCTTGCCCGCAGAACTGAGAACACGCTGTTGGGCAGAGCTGCAACTGACCGCTGGAGTTCAGCTCTCGCCGGACGGCAGAAGGCGAAGAACGAAGCCGCTTGCGAGCGGCGCAGTGCAGCGAAGAGCTCTCCGAATTCGCCGCTAGCTCCACGGTCCTTCTCAGCTGCGAGTAGCAGCGCTCGCAGTACACAGAGCTTCGCAAGGCCCGAAGACGCGGAGGGAAGTATCGCACACGAAAATGCGCCAGGACAGAGACGTGTTCTACGTTGTCCCTTCTCGTCATGCAGTTTGTGCCTCTGCTGCTTCTGCTGTTAGGAATCGCTCCTTGAAAGGCGAGCGAGAGCGTCCTTCCGGGTGCATTGCACTGAGTCGAGTGCTCGCTCGGGACTTTGCTCTCGGGGCCAAGGCAAGAGGGCGTGCTTGCCCGCAGAACTGAGAACACGCTGTTGGGCAGAGCTGCAACTGACCGCTGGAGTTCAGCTCTCGCCGGACGGCAGAAGGCGAAGAACGAAGCCGCTTGCGAGCGGCGCAGTGCAGCGAAGAGCTCTCCGAATTCGCCGCTAGCTCCACGGTCCTTCTCAGCTGCGAGTAGCAGCGCTCGCAGTACACAGGGCTTCGCAAGGCCCGAAGACCCGGAGGGAAGTTTCGCACACGAAAATGCGCCAGGACAGAGACGTGTTCTACGTTGTCCCTTCTCGTCATGCAGTTTGTGCCTCTGCTGCTTCTGCTGTTAGGAATCGCTCCTTGAAAGGCGAGCGAGAGCGTCCTTCCGGGTGCATTGCACTGAGTCGAGTGCTCGCTCGGGGCTTTGCTCTCGGGGCCAAGGCAAGAGGGCGTGCTTGCCCGCAGAACTGAGAACACGCTGTTGGGCAGAGCTGCAACTGACCGCTGGAGTTCAGCTCTCGCCGGACGGCAGAAGGCGAAGAACGAAGCCGCTTGCGAGCGGCGCAGTGCAGCGAAGAGCTCTCCGAATTCGCCGCTAGCTCCACGGTCCTTCCCAGCTGCGAGTAGCAGGGCTCGCAGTACACAGAGCTTCGCAAGGCCCGAAGACCCGGAGGGAAGTATCGCACACGAAAATGCGCCAGGACAGAGACGTGTTCTACGTTGTCCCTTCTCGTCATGCAGTTTGTGCCTCTGCTGCTTCTGCTGTTAGGAATCGCTCCTTGAAAGACGAGCGAGAGCGTCCTTCCGGGTGCATTGCACTGAGTCGAGTGCTCGCTCGGGACTTTGCACTCGGGGCCAAGGCAAGAGGGCGTGCTTGCCCGCAGAACTGAGAACACGCTGTTGGGCAGAGCTGCAACTGACCGCTGGAGTTCAGCTCTCGCCGGACGGCAGAAGGCGAAGAACGAAGCCGCTTGCGAGCGGCGCAGTGCAGCGAAGAGCTCTCCGAATTCGCCGCTAGCTCCACGGTCCTTCTCAGCTGCGAGTAGCAGCGCTCGCAGTACACAGGGCTTCGCAAGGCCCGAAGACCCGGAGGGAAGTATCGCACACGAAAATGCGCCAGGACAGAGACGTGTTCTACGTTGTCCCTTCTCGTCATGCAGTTTGTGCCTCTGCTGCTTCTGCTGTAGGTAATCGCTCCTTGAAAGACGAGCGAGAGCGTCCTTCCGGGTGCATTGCACTGAGTCGAGTGCTCGCTCGGGACTTTGCACTCGGGGCCAAGGCAAGAGGGCGTGCTTGCCCGCAGAACTGAGAACACGCTGTTGGGCAGAGCTGCAACTGACCGCTGGAGTTCAGCTCTCGCCGGACGGCAGAAGGCGAAGAACGAAGCCGCTTGCGAGCGGCGCAGTGCAGCGAAGAGCTCTCCGAATTCGCAGCTAGCTCCACGGTCCTTCTCAGCTGCGAGTAGCAGCGCTCGCAGTACACAGGGCTTCGCAAGGCCCGAAGACCCGGAGGGAAGTATCGCACACGAAAATGCGCCAGGACAGAGACGTGTTCTACGTTGTCCCTTCTCGTCATGCAGTTTGTGCCTCTGCTGCTTCTGCTGTTAGGAATCGCTCCTTGAAAGGCGAGCGAGAGCGTCCTTCCGGGTGCATTGCACTGAGTCGAGTGCTCGCTCGGGGCTTTGCTCTCGGGGCCAAGGCAAGAGGGCGTGCTTGCCCGCAGAACTGAGAACACGCTGTTGGGCAGAGCTGCAACTGACCGCTGGAGTTCAGCTCTCGCCGGACGGCAGAAGGCGAAGAACGAAGCCGCTTGCGAGCGGCGCAGTGCAGCGAAGAGCTCTCCGAATTCGCCGCTAGCTCCACGGTCCTTCTCAGCTGCGAGTAGCAGCGCTCGCAGTACACAGAGCTTCGCAAGGCCCGAAGACCCGGAGGGAAGTATCGCACACGAAAATGTGCCAGGACAGAGACGTGTTCTACGTTGTCCCTTCTCGTCATGCAGTTTGTGCCTCTGCTGCTTCTGCTGTTAGGAATCGCTCCTTGAAAGGCGAGCGAGAGCGTCCTTCCGGGTGCATTGCACTGAGTCGAGTGCTCGCTCGGGACTTTGCTCTCGGGGCCAAGGCAAGAGGGCGTGCTTGCCCGCAGAACTGAGAACACGCTGTTGGGCAGAGCTGCAACTGACCGCTGGAGTTCAGCTCTCGCCGGACGGCAGAAGGCGAAGAACGAAGCCGCTTGCGAGCGGCGCAGTGCAGCGAAGAGCTCTCCGAATTCGCAGCTAGCTCCACGGTCCTTCTCAGCTGCGAGTAGCAGCGCTCGCAGTACACAGGGCTTCGCAAGGCCCGAAGACCCGGAGGGAAGTATCGCACACGAAAATGCGCCAGGACAGAGACGTGTTCTACGTTGTCCCTTCTCGTCATGCAGTTTGTGCCTCTGCTGCTTCTGCTGTTAGGAATCGCTCCTTGAAAGGCGAGCGAGAGCGTCCTTCCGGGTGCATTGCACTGAGTCGAGTGCTCGCTCGGGGCTTTGCTCTCGGGGCCAAGGCAAGAGGGCGTGCTTGCCCGCAGAACTGAGAACACGCTGTTGGGCAGAGCTGCAACTGACCGCTGGAGTTCAGCTCTCGCCGGACGGCAGAAGGCGAAGAACGAAGCCGCTTGCGAGCGGCGCAGTGCAGCGAAGAGCTCTCCGAATTCGCCGCTAGCTCCACGGTCCTTCTCAGCTGCGAGTAGCAGCGCTCGCAGTACACAGAGCTTCGCAAGGCCCGAAGACCCGGAGGGAAGTATCGCACACGAAAATGTGCCAGGACAGAGACGTGTTCTACGTTGTCCCTTCTCGTCATGCAGTTTGTGCCTCTGCTGCTTCTGCTGTTAGGAATCGCTCCTTGAAAGGCGAGCGAGAGCGTCCTTCCGGGTGCATTGCACTGAGTCGAGTGCTCGCTCGGGACTTTGCTCTCGGGGCCAAGGCAAGAGGGCGTGCTTGCCCGCAGAACTGAGAACACGCTGTTGGGCAGAGCTGCAACTGACCGCTGGAGTTCAGCTCTCGCCGGACGGCAGAAGGCGAAGAACGAAGCCGCTTGCGAGCGGCGCAGTGCAGCGAAGAGCTCTCCGAATTCGCCGCTAGCTCCACGGTCCTTCTCAGCTGCGAGTAGCAGCGCTCGCAGTACACAGGGCTTCGCAAGGCCCGAAGACCCGGAGGGAAGTTTCGCACACGAAAATGCGCCAGGACAGAGACGTGTTCTACGTTGTCCCTTCTCGTCATGCAGTTTGTGCCTCTGCTGCTTCTGCTGTTAGGAATCGCTCCTTGAAAGGCGAGCGAGAGCGTCCTTCCGGGTGCATTGCACTGAGTCGAGTGCTCGCTCGGGGCTTTGCTCTCGGGGCCAAGGCAAGAGGGCGTGCTTGCCCGCAGAACTGAGAACACGCTGTTGGGCAGAGCTGCAACTGACCGCTGGAGTTCAGCTCTCGCCGGACGGCAGAAGGCGAAGAACGAAGCCGCTTGCGAGCGGCGCAGTGCAGCGAAGAGCTCTCCGAATTCGCCGCTAGCTCCACGGTCCTTCTCAGCTGCGAGTAGCAGCGCTCGCAGTACACAGAGCTTCGCAAGGCCCGAAGACCCGGAGGGAAGTATCGCACACGAAAATGCGCCAGGACAGAGACGTGTTCTACGTTGTCCCTTCTCGTCATGCAGTTTGTGCCTCTGCTGCTTCTGCTGTTAGGAATCGCTCCTTGAAAGGCGAGCGAGAGCGTCCTTCCGGGTGCATTGCACTGAGTCGAGTGCTCGCTCGGGACTTTGCTCTCGGGGCCAAGGCAAGAGGGCGTGCTTGCCCGCAGAACTGAGAACACGCTGTTGGGCAGAGCTGCAACTGACCGCTGGAGTTCAGCTCTCGCCGGACGGCAGAAGGCGAAGAACGAAGCCGCTTGCGAGCGGCGCAGTGCAGCGAAGAGCTCTCCGAATTCGCCGCTAGCTCCACGGTCCTTCTCAGCTGCGAGTAGCAGCGCTCGCAGTACACAGGGCTTCGCAAGGCCCGAAGACCCGGAGGGAAGTTTCGCACACGAAAATGTGCCAGGACAGAGACGTGTTCTACGTTGTCCCTTCTCGTCATGCAGTTTGTGCCTCTGCTGCTTCTGCTGTTAGGAATCGCTCCTTGAAAGGCGAGCGAGAGCGTCCTTCCGGGTGCATTGCACTGAGTCGAGTGCTCGCTCGGGGCTTTGCTCTCGGGGCCAAGGCAAGAGGGCGTGCTTGCCCGCAGAACTGAGAACACGCTGTTGGGCAGAGCTGCAACTGACCGCTGGAGTTCAGCTCTCGCCGGACGGCAGAAGGCGAAGAACGAAGCCGCTTGCGAGCGGCGCAGTGCAGCGAAGAGCTCTCCGAATTCGCCGCTAGCTCCACGGTCCTTCTCAGCTGCGAGTAGCAGCGCTCGCAGTACACAGAGCTTCGCAAGGCCCGAAGACCCGGAGGGAAGTATCGCACACGAAAATGCGCCAGGACAGAGACGTGTTCTACGTTGTCCCTTCTCGTCATGCAGTTTGTGCCTCTGCTGCTTCTGCTGTTAGGAATCGCTCCTTGAAAGACGAGCGAGAGCGTCCTTCCGGGTGCATTGCACTGAGTCGAGTGCTCGCTCGGGACTTTGCACTCGGGGCCAAGGCAAGAGGGCGTGCTTGCCCGCAGAACTGAGAACACGCTGTTGGGCAGAGCTGCAACTGACCGCTGGAGTTCAGCTCTCGCCGGACGGCAGAAGGCGAAGAACGAAGCCGCTTGCGAGCGGCGCAGTGCAGCGAAGAGCTCTCCGAATTCGCCGCTAGCTCCACGGTCCTTCTCAGCTGCGAGTAGCAGCGCTCGCAGTACACAGGGCTTCGCAAGGCCCGAAGACCCGGAGGGAAGTATCGCACACGAAAATGCGCCAGGACAGAGACGTGTTCTACGTTGTCCCTTCTCGTCATGCAGTTTGTGCCTCTGCTGCTTCTGCTGTTAGGAATCGCTCCTTGAAAGGCGAGCGAGAGCGTCCTTCCGGGTGCATTGCACTGAGTCGAGTGCTCGCTCGGGGCTTTGCACTCGGGGCCAAGGCAAGAGGGCGTGCTTGCCCGCAGAACTGAGAACACGCTGTTGGGCAGAGCTGCAACTGACCGCTGGAGTTCAGCTCTCGCCGGACGGCAGAAGGCGAAGAACGAAGCCGCTTGCGAGCGGCGCAGTGCAGCGAAGAGCTCTCCGAATTCGCCGCTAGCTCCACGGTCCTTCTCAGCTGCGAGTAGCAGCGCTCGCAGTACACAGGGCTTCGCACCTCTAAATGTTTTACTACTGTGTTATGATTCTGTCTTCAGTTAATAGAACCCGATATACAACAAAGAGATGGGAGCACATGGAGATGCATTGGAGAGCCTACGCTGGAGGTAACACATTCATTTTTTACTCAAACAAATCCAAATTAGAAATGTTGAAAATTACCTGGGGCCATTTCAACAGCCAGCAAACTGACTAACACAACCAATCTTTGGCTTCTATTCAATCCTTTGCTTGTTTTACCTGGACCTTGAAGATCTGTCTGCAGCCTTCCTCTCTGCAAATATATCACACTCGTCCTATTGAGAACCCATGGCTCATCACAGCTGCTTCGCCACGCCTGCTTCCAGAAGAACTGGCAACTACAAGCTGGGAGCCAAGAGATACAACACTTCACTTGGAAAAGGGCCTTCCATGAATCCTAGAATCCCAGAATGGTTTGGACTGGAAGCGACCTTAGAGACAAATTATCTTCTTCCCACATCCTGACACGGGCAGGGACACTTTTCCACTAGTCCAGGTTGCTCCATGTCCGCTCCAGCCTGGCCCTGGACGCTTCCTGCCATGGGGCTCCTACACAGCCTCTTTGAGCAACATGTGCCTCAGCACCCACCCAAGGAAGAATTCCTTTCCAATATCCCATCTATCCCAGCCCTCTGGCAGTTTGAAGCTATTCCCCCTTGTCCTGCGAGTCCAGACCCTTTTCCAAAGTCCCTCCCCAGCTATCTTGGAGCCCCAGCAGGCACTGCAAAGGGCTCGAAGATCTCCCTGGAGCCTTCTGTTCTCCAGATTGGACACCCTCAGCTCTCCCAGACTGTCCTAGAGCAAAGAAGCTCCACCTTTCAAAGCACCTTAGACGCCTCCTACCGGCCAAACTCGATGGCAACGCTGGCCTTCCGGGCCCTACGGATATCGCTTCCGGTGTCGTTCGGGGTCACTCCCGGCTCTCTTCCCGCCCCCCATGGGGCCCTCAGGCGATGCCGCTCCTACGCCACTTCTGCCGCTGTCAGACCAACGGGGGGGCCGGGGGCCAGCCCAGACTCATCCACAATCCACACTGTCCTCGGCGGCTGCTGCGGGCTCACGGCGGCCCACACACCCGGAAGCAGAGCTCCGAACACAGAGGATCATAGCCCCACATTTGTGTTCGTCTCTGCACAAGGCAGGCCAGTCTTGCCATGCCCGGACTTTTCAGTTCAGCACGAGAATGAGAATACACCTGCGCCATGGGGGAGGAAACCTCTAAAGACTCCCTCATACGTGGTCGCTCAACTTAATGCCTAGGCACTTGCCATTCCTAAGGCTACACTAAAGCCTTTTTTACCTTGCGGGTAAGAAATGCCGTTGTTCTCGTGTGCAGCTAAAGGCGCAGCACAGGCAGGCCGGGACAAAAGCTGGGGCAGAGCCCTTCCTCACTCCTTCGCTGTGCTGTACTCCATGCAGCTAGAGCGAAGCGAGAAGGACGCGAGGAAGAAAAAGGCGTTCTTAAAGTAGCACCCTGGCAGCAGCCCTGAAAAGGCGCATAACACACGGCATCTCGCTGCCCTCCGTTCTACATACTCGCGGCTCCCTCTGCCGACTTGCAAAAGTTGCTACCAGAGCAGAGGCGGCCAGATTGAAGAGGCAGTGCCTAGGTTCACCTTCTCCTTACTGCACGTAAGCCACGTCCAGCTCCTCGCTGCACTCTGGATTTCCCTTCTCCGAGGCACTTACCGTGGTGCTGTGTGCAACTCGGCGCCTAGAAGTGACCGCCAATGCTTTCACAGCGGGCTGCAAGGGAACCAAGGAGCAGCACAAGCAGCAGTGCTTCAGCTTGCTCCTTCCGACTGCTAAGGGCACTTGGGAAGGCAAGCGAGAGTCAACCACCTTCCTCTCCTAGTAACGTGGTGCACACAAGCACGGGACTAGTGCCGCTTCGTTCACCGCCCTCGCCCAAGCGTGGAGCCGCTTTCACTTGCCGGCGGCCAGAAGCCGCTGCAAGGGCGCCACACAACCACAAGTGCGCCGGCAGCCAAGAGCTAGAGAACGCTGCTTCTGCCCAAGCCCGCCTAGGGCGTGCACCTTTGTTCTCAGAGCTCCGTGCAACAGTCTGCCTCTCTCGCAGTTCGAATGGAAAACGAAAGCTTTTCGCCTACGCCCGTCACAGAGATCCGTTGCCAGGACGAGAATGCCTTGTGGCCGGAGCTCGCCCCCGCCGCGAGGAAGCTGCTATTAGCACCGCGTTGCAGGGACACGTCTCGCTTCTTGACTACGTGCTCAGCGCTCTCCGAATTCGCCGCTAGCTCCACGGTCTTTCTCAGCTGCAAGTAGCAGCGCTCACAGTACATAGAGCTTCGCAAGGACCGAAGACCCGGAGGGAAGTATCGCACTCGAAAATGTGCCAGGATAGAGACGTTCTACACTGAGTAGAGACACAGACAGACAGAGAGTTCTACACTGCCCCTTCTCGTCGGCCATCTTGTGCTCTGCTGCCTCTGCTGTGACGAATAGGTCCTTGAAAGGCGAGCGACAGCGGCTCTCCAGGCACTGAAGAGAGTTCCCTAGGGACTTTTCGATGTAAAACTTTTTCCACCTCCAAAAATACATGGGTAAGTCCTAAAAGTTTTGGTTTTCTTAAGAATAGTTTCGCCCAAGTTTTGCTGTTCTAAACAACCATGGTTTCAGTCTTCACTTAACTGCTTGTTTCTGTCTTTTTGGCTAGTGGCAATCTAATTCTAAGGTAACTAGATGTGTTGGAAATCCATAAATTACATCTCAAGTTAGGTGGGAAAATTGGCTCGGAAGAAAATGGAATTGAGAATTTGGAAAGAATCCAGAGTGAGCTGATGTCACAATCCGAGATTCCCTTGGGTTCCAAATCCTTTCATTTGTGTTTTTGTGGGCTTTTTGAAGGCGGTGTACAGTTGAAGCCATGATTTAGCTGCGGTGAGACCTGCTCTGCTGTAAAAGCATTATTTTCTCAGTGAGCATGGACAACAGTTAGAGTGTCGTCTTTTAAGATTCCCTGCACTCCACTTATGGTGGCAAAAGCAGTGCCTTGACTGTAATCATAAAAGTGATTACAGCTTCATTGCTTTGACATCATGTAGGATGCTTCCTCCATCTGCTGTGGTCAGCATTAAGTAACAGATTTCTCAGTTTCTAGGAAGAGTCTAGCAAACAATCACCTTGCTCCTTCTCTTGCATTTATTCATCACTGCTATGCTGCTATACAGACAGGTAGTCTGTTTATGATTCAACAATTCAATGGGACATCAAGTAAATAACAAAGCAAAACTAACTACCGAAAGCACTATAAGGGCCAGAGATTAGCTTGGATCAAAACAGGTATTCTCCTAGCATTGTTTACAAACGAGTCAGCATGTGAAACAGAAGGCACAATGTAGTTTGTGCCTTGTTTTGGGCATGCCCGGAAGAAGGAAATTCTGATTTCACATACGGGAAAAGAAATGTTGACATTTGAATGAGATTGTTCATACTCCAGTAAAGGTTGCTTTGAAAGGTTGTGGAAGTCCTGTTAGGAAACATGGCTTTACAAGTCCTTTCCACCAGGAGACAACAGCTGCAGAACATCTGGGTGTGCCAGTGTTGAGAGCACCAGCAAAGATCAAAGTGGAGAAGTTGGTGAACAATGGCAGTGGCCTGGCGGAGGGCAAGTGGGGTGCTGGCTGTGGGACCAGGGGAGTCCTGACTGATTTAGGAGGCGTGTGATGGTCTGTGCCAGCAAGCGGAGTAGTGCTGTGGCCTTGGCACACTGCTAATACTGGAATTCAGTGGGGTCACTGGGCAGGCTGAGTGTGTGAGCTGCTGGAGGGACCCAGTTTGCCCACATGTAAACATCCAGTCTCACTCTTGCCAGCCACAGAAAGGAGCAGGATGTGGCTGCTGGCGATGCCTGTCACGTATATGTAGTGTATATGTGTGCTATCCCAGCCTGCTGGGAACACTTCTTCTTTGGGACTGCTTGGGCTGAGGGAGAGAAAGCAGTGGTAGTTTCTGAGGTTTCGAGTTTGCTCGAGTTTCTCAGGCTGTTTCTGGAGCCACCCCGAGTTCTCTTCCTTGAAGCATTTCAAGTCCTGCTAATTTTCAAAATTCAAACAGACACAGCCCTAAGCTAGTTGATCTGACTTCAGAGCTATTCTTACGCTGAGCTGTTGCATGATCTGATCTCCTGAGATGTCTTCCATCTCAGTTTATGACCTGGTTCTTGTGAAAAGTAGGATCTTTTAGCCTGGAGAAGAGAGGTTTCTGGAGAGACAGTATTGTGGCCTTTGAATATGTAAAGAGGGTATAAGACAAATGGAGAAAGACTTTTTAGGAAAGTTTGCAGAGACAGGATAAGGGGCCATGCTTTCAAACTGAGACTAGGTTTAGATTGGCTAAAAGGAAAAACTTTTCTACAATGAAGCTGGTGAGACACTCAAACGGGTGTTCCAGAGAAGTTGTGGATGCCCCATCATTGAGAGTGCTCCTTATCAGTTTGGCTAGTCTTGAGCAATTTGATCTACTGTAAGATCTACCTGGCAAGGAAGTTGGACTACATGATCTTTAATCACAGACTGTTGTATGATTCCGTGGAAGACAGAATGCAATAAAGTTCATATTTCAGATTTTGGCGCAGACATATTTATTTTTTCTCACTTTATGCATCATTGCAATGACAACTTGTTAGCTTCTGAAATGATTAGCTGAGATTGATTTCCTTCCTTAGTTTCATTTTCTCTGTTATTCCTTCACTCTTGGACTTTTTTTTTCACTAGATTCCCTCTTTCAGTAAACTGCCCTTAAGTATCACTTTGCTCCCCACCTGGCTTTTTTTTTTTTTTCAATGACACCTTTTCACTGGTTCGTTTTGGGCCTTTGCTGCTTGAAGTCCAGCAGCCTCCTTGTCTGAGCATTACGGAGCTTTCTTTACAGCTTCATCACTATGCAAAAAGCCATAAATTACTGTGTTCCATCTCACATACCATCAAGTATCACACTAATATTCCCTCTGCTGAATAGCTGGTTGGTTTACATAGACCAGCCAAATACCAGGAAATCCAGATGGCAGCAAGAATCTTGTAGACTACTCCCGCTGTTCATTTAAATTCTGGAGAAGTCAGGTGAGGTATCACATTCTCTTGAAAGAAGTGTCTATCATCTCGGACATTCTAGAATGGGCTATTAATATTGTCATGAGTTTCTGGCTAGACTTTTTAGTATGCAAATTCAAATTCAAATGATCTGAAATGATAGAACTTCAAGAATTTTTTTTTCCCAGAATCGAAGTATGATGGAGTTCCATAGGGAGAATCTTAATCTTAGTTATTCTATTCCATCTCACATCATGGCTGGGGGCAGGGAGAAGGGAGTATCTTTGGGGGACAATGGGTTCCGGTGTAGTCAGTAAGCTGGGCAGAGGAGCCATCAGGTATTTTCTGTTGTTGGGCGGGGGGGGGGGGGGATTCGTGTGAACTCTTCCTTTCTTGTACCCTGCCACTAGTATTGTTGCTAAAATTGTTTGTTTTCTCATCCAAGTGACAAAATCAGCACACTTAATGAGGGATGAAGAGGGAGCAGCGACCTCAGAACAGGAGGAAGAAGAAGCAGAGCCTGCTGTCCTCCAGAAGAAAAAAACACTACCAGCCAACTTTGCATCATCTGTGAACTTCCTGGGCGTGTACTCTATCCCCTTGTCCAGAACACTGAGCAAGATATTAAACAGGACTGGGCCCAAGACCGAGCCTTGGGGACCAGCTGGATGAACTCTATTTCCCACCACTCTGTGGGCCTGGCCATCACCCAGTTTGTCACCCAGCAAACAGCCCACCCATGCAAACCATAAGCAGACAGTTTCTTCAGGAGAATGATGTGAGACTCATTGCAAAAAGGATCAGGGAGATGCCTAGGAAGAGTCTCAGGTGAATCCAGGAGACTATAGTGGAGGAAGGACGCGAGGAAGAAGAAGGCGTTCTTAAAGTGGCACCCTGGCAGCAGCCCTGAAAGGGCGCATAACACACGGCGTCTCGCTGCCCTCCGTTCTACATACTCGCAGCTCCCTCTGCCGACTTGCAAAAGTTGCTACCAGAGCAGAGGCGGCCAGATTGAAGAGGCAGTGCCTAGGTTCACCTTCTCCTTACTGCACGTAAGCCACGTCCAGCTCCTCGCTGCACTCTGGATTTCCCTTCTCCGCGGCACTTACAGTGGTGCTGTGTGCAACTCGGCGCCTAGAAGCGACCGCCAATGCTTTCACAGCGGGCTGCAAGGGAACCAAGGAGCAGCACAAGCAGCAGTGCTTCAGCTTGCTCCTTCCGACTGCTAAGGGCACTTGGGAAGGCAAGCGAGAGTCAACCACCTTCCTCTCCTAGTAGCCTGTAACGTGGTGAACACAAGCACGGGACTAGTGCCGCTTCGTTCACCGCCCTCGCCCAAGCGTGGAGCCGCTTTCACTTGCCGGCGGCCAGAAGCCGCTGCAAGGGCGCCACACAACCACAAGTGCGCCGGCAGCCAAGAGCTAGAGAACGCTGCTTCTGCCCAAGCCCGCCTAGGGCGTGCACCTTTGTTCTCAGAGCTCCGTGCAACAGTCTGCCTCTCTCGCAGTTCGAATGGAAAACGAAAGCTTTTCGCCTACGCCCTTCACAGAGATCCGTTGCCAGGACGAGAATGTCTTGTGGCCGGAGCTCGCCCCGGCCGCGAGGAAGCTGCTATTAGCACCGCGTTGCAGGGCCACGTCTCGCTTCTTGACTACGTGCTCAGCGCTCTCCGAATTCGCCGCTAGCTCCACGGTCTTTCTCAGCTGCAAGTAGCAGCGCTCACAGTACATAGAGCTTCGCAAGGACCGAAGACCCGGAGGGAAGTTTCGCACAGGAAAATGTACCAGGACAGAGACGTGTTCTACGTTGTCCCTTCTCGTCATGCAGTTTGTGCCTCTGCTGCTTCTGCTGTTAGGAATCGCTCCTTGAAAGGCGAGCAACAGCGTCTTTCCGGGTGCATTGCACTGAGTGGAGTGCTCGCTCGGGACTTTGCTCTCGGGGCCAAGGCAAGAGGGCGTGCTTGCCCGCAGAACTGAGAACACGCTGTTGGGCAGAGCTGCAACTGACCGCTGGAGTTCAGCTCTCGCCGGACGGCAGAAGGCGAAGAACGAAGCCGCTTGCGAGCGGCGCAGTGCAGCGAAGAGCTCTCCGAATTCGCCGCTAGCTCCACGGTCCTTCTCAGCTGCGAGTAGCAGCGCTCGCAGTACACAGAGCTTCGCAAGGCCCGAAGACCCGGAGGGAAGTATGGCACACGGAAATGTGCCAGGACAGAGACGTGTTCTACGTTGTCCCTTCTCGTCATGCAGTTTGTGCCTCTGCTGCTTCTGCTGTTAGGAATCGCTCCTTGAAAGGCGAGCGAGAGCGTCCTTCCGGGTGCATTGCACTGAGTCGAGTGCTCGCTCGGGACTTTGCTCTCGGGGCCAAGGCAAGAGGGCGTGCTTGCCCGCAGAACTGAGAACACGCTGTTGGGCAGAGCTGCAACTGACCGCTGGAGTTCAGCTCTCGCCGGACGGCAGAAGGCGAAGAACGAAGCCGCTTGCGAGCGGCGCAGTGCAGCGAAGAGCTCTCCGAATTCGCCGCTAGCTCCACGGTCCTTCTCAGCTGCGAGTAGCAGCGCTCGCAGTACACAGGGCTTCGCAAGGCCCGAAGACCCGGAGGGAAGTATCGCACACGAAAATGTGCCAGGACAGAGACGTGTTCTACGTTGTCCCTTCTCGTCATGCAGTTTGTGCCTCTGCTGCTTCTGCTGTTAGGAATCGCTCCTTGAAAGGCGAGCGAGAGCGTCCTTCTGGGTGCATTGCACTAAGTCGAATGCTCGCTCGGGACTTTGCTCTCGGGGCCAAGGCAAGAGGGCGTGCTTGCCCGCAGAACTGAGAACACGCTGTTGGGCAGAGCTGCAACTTACCGCTGGAGTTCAGCTCTCGCCGGACGGCAGAAGGCGAAGAACGAAGCCGCTTGCGAGCGGCGCAGTGCAGCGAAGAGCTCTCCGAATTCGCCGCTAGCTCCACGGTCCTTCTCAGCTGCGAGTAGCAGCGCTCGCAGTACACAGAGCTTCGCAAGGCCCGAAGACCCGGAGGGAAGTATCGCACACGAAAATGCGCCAGGACAGAGACGTGTTCTACGTTGTCCCTTCTCGTCATGCAGTTTGTGCCTCTGCTGCTTCTGCTGTTAGGAATCGCTCCTTGAAAGGCGAGCGAGAGCGTCCTTCCGGGTGCATTGCACTGAGTCGAGTGCTCGCTCGGGACTTTGCTCTCGGGGCCAAGGCAAGAGGGCGTGCTTGCCCGCAGAACTGAGAACACGCTGTTGGGCAGAGCTGAAACTGACCGCTGGAGTTCAGCTCTCGCCGGACGGCAGAAGGCGAAGAACGAAGCCGCTTGCGAGCGGCGCAGTGCAGCGAAGAGCTCTCCGAATTCGCCGCTAGCTCCACGGTCCTTCTCAGCTGCGAGTAGCAGCGCTCGCAGTACACAGGGCTTCGCAAGGCCCGAAGACCCGGAGGGAAGTTTCGCACACGAAAATGTGCCAGGACAGAGACGTGTTCTACGTTGTCCCTTCTCGTCATGCAGTTTGTGCCTCTGCTGCTTCTGCTGTTAGGAATCGCTCCTTGAAAGGCGAGCGAGAGCGTCCTTCTGGGTGCATTGCACTGAGTCGAGTGCTCGCTCGGGACTTTGCTCTCGGGGCCAAGGCAAGAGGGCGTGCTTGCCCGCAGAACTGAGAACACGCTGTTGGGCAGAGCTGAAACTGACCGCTGGAGTTCAGCTCTCGCCGGACGGCAGAAGGCGAAGAACGAAGCCGCTTGCGAGCGGCGCAGTGCAGCGAAGAGCTCTCCGAATTCGCCGCTAGCTCCACGGTCCTTCTCAGCTGCGAGTAGCAGCGCTCGCAGTACACAGGGCTTCGCAAGGCCCGAAGACCCGGAGGGAAGTTTCGCACACGAAAATGTGCCAGGACAGAGACGTGTTCTACGTTGTCCCTTCTCGTCATGCAGTTTGTGCCTCTGCTGCTTCTGCTGTTAGGAATCGCTCCTTGAAAGGCGAGCGAGAGCGTCCTTCCGGGTGCATTGCACTGAGTCGAGTGCTCGCTCGGGACTTTGCTCTCGGGGCCAAGGCAAGAGGGCGTGCTTGCCCGCAGAACTGAGAACACGCTGTTGGGCAGAGCTGCAACTGACCGCTGGAGTTCAGCTCTCGCCGGACGGCAGAAGGCGAAGAACGAAGCCGCTTGCGAGCGGCGCAGTGCAGCGAAGAGCTCTCCGAATTCGCCGCTAGCTCCACGGTCCTTCTCAGCTGCGAGTAGCAGCGCTCGCAGTACACAGGGCTTCGCAAGGCCCGAAGACCCGGAGGGAAGTTTCGCACACGAAAATGTGCCAGGACAGAGACGTGTTCTACGTTGTCCCTTCTCGTCATGCAGTTTGTGCCTCTGCTGCTTCTGCTGTTAGGAATCGCTCCTTGAAAGGCGAGCGAGAGCGTCCTTCCGGGTGCATTGCACTGAGTCGAGTGCTCGCTCGGGGCTTTGCACTCGGGGCCAAGGCAAGAGGGCGTGCTTGCCCGCAGAACTGAGAACACGCTGTTGGGCAGAGCTGCAACTGACCGCTGGAGTTCAGCTCTCGCCGGACGGCAGAAGGCGAAGAACGAAGCCGCTTGCGAGCGGCGCAGTGCAGCGAAGAGCTCTCCGAATTCGCCGCTAGCTCCACGGTCCTTCTCAGCTGCGAGTAGCAGCGCTCGCAGTACACAGGGCTTCGCAAGGCCCGAAGACCCGGAGGGAAGTATCGCACACGAAAATGTGCCAGGACAGAGACGTGTTCTACGTTGTCCCTTCTCGTCATGCAGTTTGTGCCTCTGCTGCTTCTGCTGTTAGGAATCGCTCCTTGAAAGGCGAGCGAGAGCGTCCTTCCGGGTGCATTGCACTGAGTCGAGTGCTCGCTCGGGGCTTTGCTCTCGGGGCCAAGGCAAGAGGGCGTGCTTGCCCGCAGAACTGAGAACACGCTGTTGGGCAGAGCTGCAACTGACCGCTGGAGTTCAGCTCTCGCCGGACGGCAGAAGGCGAAGAACGAAGCCGCTTGCGAGCGGCGCAGTGCAGCGAAGAGCTCTCCGAATTCGCCGCTAGCTCCACGGTCCTTCTCAGCTGCGAGTAGCAGCGCTCGCAGTACACAGAGCTTCGCAAGGCCCGAAGACCCGGAGGGAAGTATCGCACACGAAAATGCGCCAGGACAGAGACGTGTTCTACGTTGTCCCTTCTCGTCATGCAGTTTGTGCCTCTGCTGCTTCTGCTGTTAGGAATCGCTCCTTGAAAGGCGAGCGAGAGCGTCCTTCCGGGTGCATTGCACTGAGTCGAGTGCTCGCTCGGGACTTTGCTCTCGGGGCCAAGGCAAGAGGGCGTGCTTGCCCGCAGAACTGAGAACACGCTGTTGGGCAGAGCTGCAACTGACCGCTGGAGTTCAGCTCTCGCCGGACGGCAGAAGGCGAAGAACGAAGCCGCTTGCGAGCGGCGCAGTGCAGCGAAGAGCTCTCCGAATTCGCCGCTAGCTCCACGGTCCTTCTCAGCTGCGAGTAGCAGCGCTCGCAGTACACAGGGCTTCGCAAGGCCCGAAGACCCGGAGGGAAGTTTCGCACACGAAAATGTGCCAGGACAGAGACGTGTTCTACGTTGTCCCTTCTCGTCATGCAGTTTGTGCCTCTGCTGCTTCTGCTGTTAGGAATCGCTCCTTGAAAGGCGAGCGAGAGCGTCCTTCCGGGTGCATTGCACTGAGTCGAGTGCTCGCTCGGGGCTTTGCTCTCGGGGCCAAGGCAAGAGGGCGTGCTTGCCCGCAGAACTGAGAACACGCTGTTGGGCAGAGCTGCAACTGACCGCTGGAGTTCAGCTCTCGCCGGACGGCAGAAGGCGAAGAACGAAGCCGCTTGCGAGCGGCGCAGTGCAGCGAAGAGCTCTCCGAATTCGCCGCTAGCTCCACGGTCCTTCTCAGCTGCGAGTAGCAGCGCTCGCAGTACACAGAGCTTCGCAAGGCCCGAAGACCCGGAGGGAAGTATCGCACACGAAAATGCGCCAGGACAGAGACGTGTTCTACGTTGTCCCTTCTCGTCATGCAGTTTGTGCCTCTGCTGCTTCTGCTGTTAGGAATCGCTCCTTGAAAGACGAGCGAGAGCGTCCTTCCGGGTGCATTGCACTGAGTCGAGTGCTCGCTCGGGGCTTTGCTCTCGGGGCCAAGGCAAGAGGGCGTGCTTGCCCGCAGAACTGAGAACACGCTGTTGGGCAGAGCTGCAACTGACCGCTGGAGTTCAGCTCTCGCCGGACGGCAGAAGGCGAAGAACGAAGCCGCTTGCGAGCGGCGCAGTGCAGCGAAGAGCTCTCCGAATTCGCCGCTAGCTCCACGGTCCTTCTCAGCTGCGAGTAGCAGCGCTCGCAGTACACAGGGCTTCGCAAGGCCCGAAGACCCGGAGGGAAGTTTCGCACACGAAAATGCGCCAGGACAGAGACGTGTTCTACGTTGTCCCTTCTCGTCATGCAGTTTGTGCCTCTGCTGCTTCTGCTGTTAGGAATCGCTCCTTGAAAGGCGAGCGAGAGCGTCCTTCCGGGTGCATTGCACTGAGTCGAGTGCTCGCTCGGGGCTTTGCTCTCGGGGCCAAGGCAAGAGGGCGTGCTTGCCCGCAGAACTGAGAACACGCTGTTGGGCAGAGCTGCAACTGACCGCTGGAGTTCAGCTCTCGCCGGACGGCAGAAGGCGAAGAACGAAGCCGCTTGCGAGCGGCGCAGTGCAGCGAAGAGCTCTCCGAATTCGCCGCTAGCTCCACGGTCCTTCTCAGCTGCGAGTAGCAGCGCTCGCAGTACACAGAGCTTCGCAAGGCCCGAAGACCCGGAGGGAAGTATCGCACACGAAAATGCGCCAGGACAGAGACGTGTTCTACGTTGTCCCTTCTCGTCATGCAGTTTGTGCCTCTGCTGCTTCTGCTGTTAGGAATCGCTCCTTGAAAGGCGAGCGAGAGCGTCCTTCCGGGTGCATTGCACTGAGTCGAGTGCTCGCTCGGGGCTTTGCTCTCGGGGCCAAGGCAAGAGGGCGTGCTTGCCCGCAGAACTGAGAACACGCTGTTGGGCAGAGCTGCAACTGACCGCTGGAGTTCAGCTCTCGCCGGACGGCAGAAGGCGAAGAACGAAGCCGCTTGCGAGCGGCGCAGTGCAGCGAAGAGCTCTCCGAATTCGCCGCTAGCTCCACGGTCCTTCTCAGCTGCGAGTAGCAGCGCTCGCAGTACACAGGGCTTCGCAAGGCCCGAAGACCCGGAGGGAAGTTTCGCACACGAAAATGTGCCAGGACAGAGACGTGTTCTACGTTGTCCCTTCTCGTCATGCAGTTTGTGCCTCTGCTGCTTCTGCTGTTAGGAATCGCTCCTTGAAAGGCGAGCGAGAGCGTCCTTCCGGGTGCATTGCACTGAGTCGAGTGCTCGCTCGGGGCTTTGCTCTCGGGGCCAAGGCAAGAGGGCGTGCTTGCCCGCAGAACTGAGAACACGCTGTTGGGCAGAGCTGCAACTGACCGCTGGAGTTCAGCTCTCGCCGGACGGCAGAAGGCGAAGAACGAAGCCGCTTGCGAGCGGCGCAGTGCAGCGAAGAGCTCTCCGAATTCGCCGCTAGCTCCACGGTCCTTCTCAGCTGCGAGTAGCAGCGCTCGCAGTACACAGGGCTTCGCAAGGCCCGAAGACCCGGAGGGAAGTTTCGCACACGAAAATGTGCCAGGACAGAGACGTGTTCTACGTTGTCCCTTCTCGTCATGCAGTTTGTGCCTCTGCTGCTTCTGCTGTTAGGAATCGCTCCTTGAAAGGCGAGCGAGAGCGTCCTTCCGGGTGCATTGCACTGAGTCGAGTGCTCCCTCGGGGCTTTGCTCTCGGGGCCAAGGCAAGAGGGCGTGCTTGCCCGCAGAACTGAGAACACGCTGTTGGGCAGAGCTGCAACTGACCGCTGGAGTTCAGCTCTCGCCGGACGGCAGAAGGCGAAGAACGAAGCCGCTTGCGAGCGGCGCAGTGCAGCGAAGAGCTCTCCGAATTCGCCGCTAGCTCCACGGTCCTTCTCAGCTGCGAGTAGCAGCGCTCGCAGTACACAGGGCTTCGCAAGGCCCGAAGACCCGGAGGGAAGTATCGCACACGAAAATGTGCCAGGACAGAGACGTGTTCTACGTTGTCCCTTCTCGTCATGCAGTTTGTGCCTCTGCTGCTTCTGCTGTTAGGAATCGCTCCTTGAAAGACGAGCGAGAGCGTCCTTCCGGGTGCATTGCACTGAGTCGAGTGCTCGCTCGGGACTTTGCTCTCGGGGCCAAGGCAAGAGGGCGTGCTTGCCCGCAGAACTGAGAACACGCTGTTGGGCAGAGCTGCAACTGACCGCTGGAGTTCAGCTCTCGCCGGACGGCAGAAGGCGAAGAACGAAGCCGCTTGCGAGCGGCGCAGTGCAGCGAAGAGCTCTCCGAATTCGCCGCTAGCTCCACGGTCCTTCTCAGCTGCGAGTAGCAGCGCTCGCAGTACACAGGGCTTCGCAAGGCCCGAAGACCCGGAGGGAAGTATCGCACACGAAAATGTGCCAGGACAGAGACGTGTTCTACGTTGTCCCTTCTCGTCATGCAGTTTGTGCCTCTGCTGCTTCTGCTGTTAGGAATCGCTCCTTGAAAGACGAGCGAGAGCGTCCTTCCGGGTGCATTGCACTGAGTCGAGTGCTCGCTCGGGACTTTGCTCTCGGGGCCAAGGCAAGAGGGCGTGCTTGCCCGCAGAACTGAGAACACGCTGTTGGGCAGAGCTGCAACTGACCGCTGGAGTTCAGCTCTCGCCGGACGGCAGAAGGCGAAGAACGAAGCCGCTTGCGAGCGGCGCAGTGCAGCGAAGAGCTCTCCGAATTCGCCGCTAGCTCCACGGTCCTTCTCAGCTGCGAGTAGCAGCGCTCGCAGTACACAGGGCTTCGCAAGGCCCGAAGACCCGGAGGGAAGTATCGCACACGAAAATGCGCCAGGACAGAGACGTGTTCTACGTTGTCCCTTCTCGTCATGCAGTTTGTGCCTCTGCTGCTTCTGCTGTTAGGAATCGCTCCTTGAAAGGCGAGCGAGAGCGTCCTTCCGGGTGCATTGCACTGAGTCGAGTGCTCGCTCGGGGCTTTGCTCTCGGGGCCAAGGCAAGAGGGCGTGCTTGCCCGCAGAACTGAGAACACGCTGTTGGGCAGAGCTGCAACTGACCGCTGGAGTTCAGCTCTCGCCGGACGGCAGAAGGCGAAGAACGAAGCCGCTTGCGAGCGGCGCAGTGCAGCGAAGAGCTCTCCGAATTCGCCGCTAGCTCCACGGTCCTTCTCAGCTGCGAGTAGCAGCGCTCGCAGTACACAGGGCTTCGCAAGGCCCGAAGACCCGGAGGGAAGTTTCGCACACGAAAATGCGCCAGGACAGAGACGTGTTCTACGTTGTCCCTTCTCGTCATGCAGTTTGTGCCTCTGCTGCTTCTGCTGTTAGGAATCGCTCCTTGAAAGGCGAGCGAGAGCGTCCTTCCGGGTGCATTGCACTGAGTCGAGTGCTCGCTCGGGGCTTTGCTCTCGGGGCCAAGGCAAGAGGGCGTGCTTGCCCGCAGAACTGAGAACACGCTGTTGGGCAGAGCTGCAACTGACCGCTGGAGTTCAGCTCTCGCCGGACGGCAGAAGGCGAAGAACGAAGCCGCTTGCGAGCGGCGCAGTGCAGCGAAGAGCTCTCCGAATTCGCCGCTAGCTCCACGGTCCTTCTCAGCTGCGAGTAGCAGCGCTCGCAGTACACAGAGCTTCGCAAGGCCCGAAGACCCGGAGGGAAGTATCGCACACGAAAATGCGCCAGGACAGAGACGTGTTCTACGTTGTCCCTTCTCGTCATGCAGTTTGTGCCTCTGCTGCTTCTGCTGTTAGGAATCGCTCCTTGAAAGGCGAGCGAGAGCGTCCTTCCGGGTGCATTGCACTGAGTCGAGTGCTCGCTCGGGGCTTTGCTCTCGGGGCCAAGGCAAGAGGGCGTGCTTGCCCGCAGAACTGAGAACACGCTGTTGGGCAGAGCTGCAACTGACCGCTGGAGTTCAGCTCTCGCCGGACGGCAGAAGGCGAAGAACGAAGCCGCTTGCGAGCGGCGCAGTGCAGCGAAGAGCTCTCCGAATTCGCCGCTAGCTCCACGGTCCTTCTCAGCTGCGAGTAGCAGCGCTCGCAGTACACAGGGCTTCGCAAGGCCCGAAGACCCGGAGGGAAGTTTCGCACACGAAAATGTGCCAGGACAGAGACGTGTTCTACGTTGTCCCTTCTCGTCATGCAGTTTGTGCCTCTGCTGCTTCTGCTGTTAGGAATCGCTCCTTGAAAGGCGAGCGAGAGCGTCCTTCCGGGTGCATTGCACTGAGTCGAGTGCTCGCTCGGGACTTTGCTCTCGGGGCCAAGGCAAGAGGGCGTGCTTGCCCGCAGAACTGAGAACACGCTGTTGGGCAGAGCTGCAACTGACCGCTGGAGTTCAGCTCTCGCCGGACGGCAGAAGGCGAAGAACGAAGCCGCTTGCGAGCGGCGCAGTGCAGCGAAGAGCTCTCCGAATTCGCCGCTAGCTCCACGGTCCTTCTCAGCTGCGAGTAGCAGCGCTCGCAGTACACAGGGCTTCGCAAGGCCCGAAGACCCGGAGGGAAGTTTCGCACACGAAAATGCGCCAGGACAGAGACGTGTTCTACGTTGTCCCTTGTCGTCATGCAGTTTGTGCCTCTGCTGCTTCTGCTGTTAGGAATCGCTCCTTGAAAGGCGAGCGAGAGCGTCCTTCCGGGTGCATTGCACTGAGTCGAGTGCTCGCTCGGGGCTTTGCTCTCGGGGCCAAGGCAAGAGGGCGTGCTTGCCCGCAGAACTGAGAACACGCTGTTGGGCAGAGCTGCAACTGACCGCTGGAGTTCAGCTCTCGCCGGACGGCAGAAGGCGAAGAACGAAGCCGCTTGCGAGCGGCGCAGTGCAGCGAAGAGCTCTCCGAATTCGCCGCTAGCTCCACGGTCCTTCTCAGCTGCGAGTAGCAGCGCTCGCAGTACACAGAGCTTCGCAAGGCCCGAAGACCCGGAGGGAAGTATCGCACACGAAAATGCGCCAGGACAGAGACGTGTTCTACGTTGTCCCTTCTCGTCATGCAGTTTGTGCCTCTGCTGCTTCTGCTGTTAGGAATCGCTCCTTGAAAGGCGAGCGAGAGCGTCCTTCCGGGTGCATTGCACTGAGTCGAGTGCTCGCTCGGGACTTTGCTCTCGGGGCCAAGGCAAGAGGGCGTGCTTGCCCGCAGAACTGAGAACACGCTGTTGGGCAGAGCTGCAACTGACCGCTGGAGTTCAGCTCTCGCCGGACGGCAGAAGGCGAAGAACGAAGCCGCTTGCGAGCGGCGCAGTGCAGCGAAGAGCTCTCCGAATTCGCCGCTAGCTCCACGGTCCTTCTCAGCTGCGAGTAGCAGCGCTCGCAGTACACAGGGCTTCGCAAGGCCCGAAGACCCGGAGGGAAGTTTCGCACACGAAAATGTGCCAGGACAGAGACGTGTTCTACGTTGTCCCTTCTCGTCATGCAGTTTGTGCCTCTGCTGCTTCTGCTGTTAGGAATCGCTCCTTGAAAGGCGAGCGAGAGCGTCCTTCCGGGTGCATTGCACTGAGTCGAGTGCTCGCTCGGGGCTTTGCTCTCGGGGCCAAGGCAAGAGGGCGTGCTTGCCCGCAGAACTGAGAACACGCTGTTGGGCAGAGCTGCAACTGACCGCTGGAGTTCAGCTCTCGCCGGACGGCAGAAGGCGAAGAACGAAGCCGCTTGCGAGCGGCGCAGTGCAGCGAAGAGCTCTCCGAATTCGCCGCTAGCTCCACGGTCCTTCTCAGCTGCGAGTAGCAGCGCTCGCAGTACACAGAGCTTCGCAAGGCCCGAAGACCCGGAGGGAAGTATCGCACACGAAAATGCGCCAGGACAGAGACGTGTTCTACGTTGTCCCTTCTCGTCATGCAGTTTGTGCCTCTGCTGCTTCTGCTGTTAGGAATCGCTCCTTGAAAGACGAGCGAGAGCGTCCTTCCGGGTGCATTGCACTGAGTCGAGTGCTCGCTCGGGACTTTGCACTCGGGGCCAAGGCAAGAGGGCGTGCTTGCCCGCAGAACTGAGAACACGCTGTTGGGCAGAGCTGCAACTGACCGCTGGAGTTCAGCTCTCGCCGGACGGCAGAAGGCGAAGAACGAAGCCGCTTGCGAGCGGCGCAGTGCAGCGAAGAGCTCTCCGAATTCGCCGCTAGCTCCACGGTCCTTCTCAGCTGCGAGTAGCAGCGCTCGCAGTACACAGGGCTTCGCAAGGCCCGAAGACCCGGAGGGAAGTATCGCACACGAAAATGTGCCAGGACAGAGACGTGTTCTACGTTGTCCCTTCTCGTCATGCAGTTTGTGCCTCTGCTGCTTCTGCTGTTAGGAATCGCTCCTTGAAAGGCGAGCGAGAGCGTCCTTCTGGGTGCATTGCACTAAGTCGAATGCTCGCTCGGGACTTTGCTCTCGGGGCCAAGGCAAGAGGGCGTGCTTGCCCGCAGAACTGAGAACACGCTGTTGGGCAGAGCTGCAACTTACCGCTGGAGTTCAGCTCTCGCCGGACGGCAGAAGGCGAAGAACGAAGCCGCTTGCGAGCGGCGCAGTGCAGCGAAGAGCTCTCCGAATTCGCCGCTAGCTCCACGGTCCTTCTCAGCTGCGAGTAGCAGCGCTCGCAGTACACAGAGCTTCGCAAGGCCCGAAGACCCGGAGAGAAGTATCGCACACGAAAATGCGCCAGGACAGAGACGTGTTCTACGTTGTCCCTTCTCGTCATGCAGTTTGTGCCTCTGCTGCTTCTGCTGTTAGGAATCGCTCCTTGAAAGGCGAGCGAGAGCGTCCTTCCGGGTGCATTGCACTGAGTCGAGTGCTCGCTCGGGACTTTGCTCTCGGGGCCAAGGCAAGAGGGCGTGCTTGCCCGCAGAACTGAGAACACGCTGTTGGGCAGAGCTGAAACTGACCGCTGGAGTTCAGCTCTCGCCGGACGGCAGAAGGCGAAGAACGAAGCCGCTTGCGAGCGGCGCAGTGCAGCGAAGAGCTCTCCGAATTCGCCGCTAGCTCCACGGTCCTTCTCAGCTGCGAGTAGCAGCGCTCGCAGTACACAGGGCTTCGCAAGGCCCGAAGACCCGGAGGGAAGTTTCGCACACGAAAATGTGCCAGGACAGAGACGTGTTCTACGTTGTCCCTTCTCGTCATGCAGTTTGTGCCTCTGCTGCTTCTGCTGTTAGGAATCGCTCCTTGAAAGGCGAGCGAGAGCGTCCTTCCGGGTGCATTGCACTGAGTCGAGTGCTCGCTCGGGACTTTGCTCTCGGGGCCAAGGCAAGAGGGCGTGCTTGCCCGCAGAACTGAGAACACGCTGTTGGGCAGAGCTGAAACTGACCGCTGGAGTTCAGCTCTCGCCGGACGGCAGAAGGCGAAGAACGAAGCCGCTTGCGAGCGGCGCAGTGCAGCGAAGAGCTCTCCGAATTCGCCGCTAGCTCCACGGTCCTTCTCAGCTGCGAGTAGCAGCGCTCGCAGTACACAGGGCTTCGCAAGGCCCGAAGACCCGGAGGGAAGTATCGCACACGAAAATGTGCCAGGACAGAGACGTGTTCTACGTTGTCCCTTCTCGTCATGCAGTTTGTGCCTCTGCTGCTTCTGCTGTTAGGAATCGCTCCTTGAAAGGCGAGCGAGAGCGTCCTTCCGGGTGCATTGCACTGAGTCGAGTGCTCGCTCGGGGCTTTGCTCTCGGGGCCAAGGCAAGAGGGCGTGCTTGCCCGCAGAACTGAGAACACGCTGTTGGGCAGAGCTGCAACTGACCGCTGGAGTTCAGCTCTCGCCGGACGGCAGAAGGCGAAGAACGAAGCCGCTTGCGAGCGGCGCAGTGCAGCGAAGAGCTCTCCGAATTCGCCGCTAGCTCCACGGTCCTTCTCAGCTGCGAGTAGCAGCGCTCGCAGTACACAGGGCTTCGCAAGGCCCGAAGACCCGGAGGGAAGTATCGCACACGAAAATGTGCCAGGACAGAGACGTGTTCTACGTTGTCCCTTCTCGTCATGCAGTTTGTGCCTCTGCTGCTTCTGCTGTTAGGAATCGCTCCTTGAAAGGCGAGCGAGAGCGTCCTTCCGGGTGCATTGCACTGAGTCGAGTGCTCGCTCGGGGCTTTGCTCTCGGGGCCAAGGCAAGAGGGCGTGCTTGCCCGCAGAACTGAGAACACGCTGTTGGGCAGAGCTGCAACTGACCGCTGGAGTTCAGCTCTCGCCGGACGGCAGAAGGCGAAGAACGAAGCCGCTTGCGAGCGGCGCAGTGCAGCGAAGAGCTCTCCGAATTCGCCGCTAGCTCCACGGTCCTTCTCAGCTGCGAGTAGCAGCGCTCGCAGTACACAGAGCTTCGCAAGGCCCGAAGACCCGGAGGGAAGTATCGCACACGAAAATGCGCCAGGACAGAGACGTGTTCTACGTTGTCCCTTCTCGTCATGCAGTTTGTGCCTCTGCTGCTTCTGCTGTTAGGAATCGCTCCTTGAAAGGCGAGCGAGAGCGTCCTTCCGGGTGCATTGCACTGAGTCGAGTGCTCGCTCGGGACTTTGCTCTCGGGGCCAAGGCAAGAGGGCGTGCTTGCCCGCAGAACTGAGAACACGCTGTTGGGCAGAGCTGCAACTGACCGCTGGAGTTCAGCTCTCGCCGGACGGCAGAAGGCGAAGAACGAAGCCGCTTGCGAGCGGCGCAGTGCAGCGAAGAGCTCTCCGAATTCGCCGCTAGCTCCACGGTCCTTCTCAGCTGCGAGTAGCAGCGCTCGCAGTACACAGGGCTTCGCAAGGCCCGAAGACCCGGAGGGAAGTTTCGCACACGAAAATGTGCCAGGACAGAGACGTGTTCTACGTTGTCCCTTCTCGTCATGCAGTTTGTGCCTCTGCTGCTTCTGCTGTTAGGAATCGCTCCTTGAAAGGCGAGCGAGAGCGTCCTTCCGGGTGCATTGCACTGAGTCGAGTGCTCGCTCGGGGCTTTGCTCTCGGGGCCAAGGCAAGAGGGCGTGCTTGCCCGCAGAACTGAGAACACGCTGTTGGGCAGAGCTGCAACTGACCGCTGGAGTTCAGCTCTCGCCGGACGGCAGAAGGCGAAGAACGAAGCCGCTTGCGAGCGGCGCAGTGCAGCGAAGAGCTCTCCGAATTCGCCGCTAGCTCCACGGTCCTTCTCAGCTGCGAGTAGCAGCGCTCGCAGTACACAGAGCTTCGCAAGGCCCGAAGACCCGGAGGGAAGTATCGCACACGAAAATGCGCCAGGACAGAGACGTGTTCTACGTTGTCCCTTCTCGTCATGCAGTTTGTGCCTCTGCTGCTTCTGCTGTTAGGAATCGCTCCTTGAAAGACGAGCGAGAGCGTCCTTCCGGGTGCATTGCACTGAGTCGAGTGCTCGCTCGGGACTTTGCTCTCGGGGCCAAGGCAAGAGGGCGTGCTTGCCCGCAGAACTGAGAACACGCTGTTGGGCAGAGCTGAAACTGACCGCTGGAGTTCAGCTCTCGCCGGACGGCAGAAGGCGAAGAACGAAGCCGCTTGCGAGCGGCGCAGTGCAGCGAAGAGCTCTCCGAATTCGCCGCTAGCTCCACGGTCCTTCTCAGCTGCGAGTAGCAGCGCTCGCAGTACACAGGGCTTCGCAAGGCCCGAAGACCCGGAGGGAAGTATCGCACACGAAAATGTGCCAGGACAGAGACGTGTTCTACGTTGTCCCTTCTCGTCATGCAGTTTGTGCCTCTGCTGCTTCTGCTGTTAGGAATCGCTCCTTGAAAGGCGAGCGAGAGCGTCCTTCCGGGTGCATTGCACTGAGTCGAGTGCTCGCTCGGGGCTTTGCTCTCGGGGCCAAGGCAAGAGGGCGTGCTTGCCCGCAGAACTGAGAACACGCTGTTGGGCAGAGCTGCAACTGACCGCTGGAGTTCAGCTCTCGCCGGACGGCAGAAGGCGAAGAACGAAGCCGCTTGCGAGCGGCGCAGTGCAGCGAAGAGCTCTCCGAATTCGCCGCTAGCTCCACGGTCCTTCTCAGCTGCGAGTAGCAGCGCTCGCAGTACACAGGGCTTCGCAAGGCCCGAAGACCCGGAGGGAAGTTTCGCACACGAAAATGTGCCAGGACAGAGACGTGTTCTACGTTGTCCCTTCTCGTCATGCAGTTTGTGCCTCTGCTGCTTCTGCTGTTAGGAATCGCTCCTTGAAAGGCGAGCGAGAGCGTCCTTCCGGGTGCATTGCACTGAGTCGAGTGCTCGCTCGGGGCTTTGCTCTCGGGGCCAAGGCAAGAGGGCGTGCTTGCCCGCAGAACTGAGAACACGCTGTTGGGCAGAGCTGCAACTGACCGCTGGAGTTCAGCTCTCGCCGGACGGCAGAAGGCGAAGAACGAAGCCGCTTGCGAGCGGCGCAGTGCAGCGAAGAGCTCTCCGAATTCGCCGCTAGCTCCACGGTCCTTCTCAGCTGCGAGTAGCAGCGCTCGCAGTACACAGAGCTTCGCAAGGCCCGAAGACCCGGAGGGAAGTATCGCACACGAAAATGCGCCAGGACAGAGACGTGTTCTACGTTGTCCCTTCTCGTCATGCAGTTTGTGCCTCTGCTGCTTCTGCTGTTAGGAATCGCTCCTTGAAAGACGAGCGAGAGCGTCCTTCCGGGTGCATTGCACTGAGTCGAGTGCTCGCTCGGGACTTTGCTCTCGGGGCCAAGGCAAGAGGGCGTGCTTGCCCGCAGAACTGAGAACACGCTGTTGGGCAGAGCTGAAACTGACCGCTGGAGTTCAGCTCTCGCCGGACGGCAGAAGGCGAAGAACGAAGCCGCTTGCGAGCGGCGCAGTGCAGCGAAGAGCTCTCCGAATTCGCCGCTAGCTCCACGGTCCTTCTCAGCTGCGAGTAGCAGCGCTCGCAGTACACAGGGCTTCGCAAGGCCCGAAGACCCGGAGGGAAGTATCGCACACGAAAATGTGCCAGGACAGAGACGTGTTCTACGTTGTCCCTTCTCGTCATGCAGTTTGTGCCTCTGCTGCTTCTGCTGTTAGGAATCGCTCCTTGAAAGGCGAGCGAGAGCGTCCTTCCGGGTGCATTGCACTGAGTCGAGTGCTCGCTCGGGGCTTTGCTCTCGGGGCCAAGGCAAGAGGGCGTGCTTGCCCGCAGAACTGAGAACACGCTGTTGGGCAGAGCTGCAACTGACCGCTGGAGTTCAGCTCTCGCCGGACGGCAGAAGGCGAAGAACGAAGCCGCTTGCGAGCGGCGCAGTGCAGCGAAGAGCTCTCCGAATTCGCCGCTAGCTCCACGGTCCTTCTCAGCTGCGAGTAGCAGCGCTCGCAGTACACAGGGCTTCGCAAGGCCCGAAGACCCGGAGGGAAGTATCGCACACGAAAATGCGCCAGGACAGAGACGTGTTCTACGTTGTCCCTTCTCGTCATGCAGTTTGTGCCTCTGCTGCTTCTGCTGTTAGGAATCGCTCCTTGAAAGGCGAGCGAGAGCGTCCTTCCGGGTGCATTGCACTGAGTCGAGTGCTCGCTCGGGGCTTTGCACTCGGGGCCAAGGCAAGAGGGCGTGCTTGCCCGCAGAACTGAGAACACGCTGTTGGGCAGAGCTGCAACTGACCGCTGGAGTTCAGCTCTCGCCGGACGGCAGAAGGCGAAGAACGAAGCCGCTTGCGAGCGGCGCAGTGCAGCGAAGAGCTCTCCGAATTCGCCGCTAGCTCCACGGTCCTTCTCAGCTGCGAGTAGCAGCGCTCGCAGTACACAGGGCTTCGCACCTCTAAATGTTTTACTACTGTGTTATGATTCTGTCTTCAGTTAATAGAACCCGATATACAACAAAGAGATGGGAGCACATGGAGATGCATTGGAGAGCCTACGCTGGAGGTAACACATTCATTTTTTACTCAAACAAATCCAAATTAGAAATGTTGAAAATTACCTGGGGCCATTTCAACAGCCAGCAAACTGACTAACACAACCAATCTTTGGCTTCTATTCAATCCTTTGCTTGTTTTACCTGGACCTTGAAGATCTGTCTGCAGCCTTCCTCTCTGCAAATATATCACACTCGTCCTATTGAGAACCCATGGCTCATCACAGCTGCTTCGCCACGCCTGCTTCCAGAAGAACTGGCAACTACAAGCTGGGAGCCAAGAGATACAACACTTCACTTGGAAAAGGGCCTTCCATGAATCCTAGAATCCCAGAATGGTTTGGACTGGAAGCGACCTTAGAGACAAATTATCTTCTTCCCACATCCTGACACGGGCAGGGACACTTTTCCACTAGTCCAGGTTGCTCCATGTCCGCTCCAGCCTGGCCCTGGACGCTTCCTGCCATGGGGCTCCTACACAGCCTCTTTGAGCAACATGTGCCTCAGCACCCACCCAAGGAAGAATTCCTTTCCAATATCCCATCTATCCCAGCCCTCTGGCAGTTTGAAGCTATTCCCCCTTGTCCTGCGAGTCCAGACCCTTTTCCAAAGTCCCTCCCCAGCTATCTTGGAGCCCCAGCAGGCACTGCAAAGGGCTCGAAGATCTCCCTGGAGCCTTCTGTTCTCCAGATTGGACACCCTCAGCTCTCCCAGACTGTCCTAGAGCAAAGAAGCTCCACCTTTCAAAGCACCTTAGACGCCTCCTACCGGCCAAACTCGATGGCAACGCTGGCCTTCCGGGCCCTACGGATATCGCTTCCGGTGTCGTTCGGGGTCACTCCCGGCTCTCTTCCCGCCCCCCATGGGGCCCTCAGGCGATGCCGCTCCTACGCCACTTCTGCCGCTGTCAGACCAACGGGGGGGCCGGGGGCCAGCCCAGACTCATCCACAATCCACACTGTCCTCGGCGGCTGCTGCGGGCTCACGGCGGCCCACACACCCGGAAGCAGAGCTCCGAACACAGAGGATCATAGCCCCACATTTGTGTTCGTCTCTGCACAAGGCAGGCCAGTCTTGCCATGCCCGGACTTTTCAGTTCAGCACGAGAATGAGAATACACCTGCGCCATGGGGGAGGAAACCTCTAAAGACTCCCTCATACGTGGTCGCTCAACTTAATGCCTAGGCACTTGCCATTCCTAAGGCTACACTAAAGCCTTTTTTACCTTGCGGGTAAGAAATGCCGTTGTTCTCGTGTGCAGCTAAAGGCGCAGCACAGGCAGGCCGGGACAAAAGCTGGGGCAGAGCCCTTCCTCACTCCTTCGCTGTGCTGTACTCCATGCAGCTAGAGCGAAGCGAGAAGGACGCGAGGAAGAAAAAGGCGTTCTTAAAGTAGCACCCTGGCAGCAGCCCTGAAAAGGCGCATAACACACGGCATCTCGCTGCCCTCCGTTCTACATACTCGCGGCTCCCTCTGCCGACTTGCAAAAGTTGCTACCAGAGCAGAGGCGGCCAGATTGAAGAGGCAGTGCCTAGGTTCACCTTCTCCTTACTGCACGTAAGCCACGTCCAGCTCCTCGCTGCACTCTGGATTTCCCTTCTCCGAGGCACTTACCGTGGTGCTGTGTGCAACTCGGCGCCTAGAAGTGACCGCCAATGCTTTCACAGCGGGCTGCAAGGGAACCAAGGAGCAGCACAAGCAGCAGTGCTTCAGCTTGCTCCTTCCGACTGCTAAGGGCACTTGGGAAGGCAAGCGAGAGTCAACCACCTTCCTCTCCTAGTAACGTGGTGCACACAAGCACGGGACTAGTGCCGCTTCGTTCACCGCCCTCGCCCAAGCGTGGAGCCGCTTTCACTTGCCGGCGGCCAGAAGCCGCTGCAAGGGCGCCACACAACCACAAGTGCGCCGGCAGCCAAGAGCTAGAGAACGCTGCTTCTGCCCAAGCCCGCCTAGGGCGTGCACCTTTGTTCTCAGAGCTCCGTGCAACAGTCTGCCTCTCTCGCAGTTCGAATGGAAAACGAAAGCTTTTCGCCTACGCCCGTCACAGAGATCCGTTGCCAGGACGAGAATGCCTTGTGGCCGGAGCTCGCCCCCGCCGCGAGGAAGCTGCTATTAGCACCGCGTTGCAGGGACACGTCTCGCTTCTTGACTACGTGCTCAGCGCTCTCCGAATTCGCCGCTAGCTCCACGGTCTTTCTCAGCTGCAAGTAGCAGCGCTCACAGTACATAGAGCTTCGCAAGGACCGAAGACCCGGAGGGAAGTATCGCACTCGAAAATGTGCCAGGATAGAGACGTTCTACACTGAGTAGAGACACAGACAGACAGAGAGTTCTACACTGCCCCTTCTCGTCGGCCATCTTGTGCTCTGCTGCCTCTGCTGTGACGAATAGGTCCTTGAAAGGCGAGCGACAGCGGCTCTCCAGGCACTGAAGAGAGTTCCCTAGGGACTTTTCGATGTAAAACTTTTTCCACCTCCAAAAATACATGGGTAAGTCCTAAAAGTTTTGGTTTTCTTAAGAATAGTTTCGCCCAAGTTTTGCTGTTCTAAACAACCATGGTTTCAGTCTTCACTTAACTGCTTGTTTCTGTCTTTTTGGCTAGTGGCAATCTAATTCTAAGGTAACTAGATGTGTTGGAAATCCATAAATTACATCTCAAGTTAGGTGGGAAAATTGGCTCGGAAGAAAATGGAATTGAGAATTTGGAAAGAATCCAGAGTGAGCTGATGTCACAATCCGAGATTCCCTTGGGTTCCAAATCCTTTCATTTGTGTTTTTGTGGGCTTTTTGAAGGCGGTGTACAGTTGAAGCCATGATTTAGCTGCGGTGAGACCTGCTCTGCTGTAAAAGCATTATTTTCTCAGTGAGCATGGACAACAGTTAGAGTGTCGTCTTTTAAGATTCCCTGCACTCCACTTATGGTGGCAAAAGCAGTGCCTTGACTGTAATCATAAAAGTGATTACAGCTTCATTGCTTTGACATCATGTAGGATGCTTCCTCCATCTGCTGTGGTCAGCATTAAGTAACAGATTTCTCAGTTTCTAGGAAGAGTCTAGCAAACAATCACCTTGCTCCTTCTCTTGCATTTATTCATCACTGCTATGCTGCTATACAGACAGGTAGTCTGTTTATGATTCAACAATTCAATGGGACATCAAGTAAATAACAAAGCAAAACTAACTACCGAAAGCACTATAAGGGCCAGAGATTAGCTTGGATCAAAACAGGTATTCTCCTAGCATTGTTTACAAACGAGTCAGCATGTGAAACAGAAGGCACAATGTAGTTTGTGCCTTGTTTTGGGCATGCCCGGAAGAAGGAAATTCTGATTTCACATACGGGAAAAGAAATGTTGACATTTGAATGAGATTGTTCATACTCCAGTAAAGGTTGCTTTGAAAGGTTGTGGAAGTCCTGTTAGGAAACATGGCTTTACAAGTCCTTTCCACCAGGAGACAACAGCTGCAGAACATCTGGGTGTGCCAGTGTTGAGAGCACCAGCAAAGATCAAAGTGGAGAAGTTGGTGAACAATGGCAGTGGCCTGGCGGAGGGCAAGTGGGGTGCTGGCTGTGGGACCAGGGGAGTCCTGACTGATTTAGGAGGCGTGTGATGGTCTGTGCCAGCAAGCGGAGTAGTGCTGTGGCCTTGGCACACTGCTAATACTGGAATTCAGTGGGGTCACTGGGCAGGCTGAGTGTGTGAGCTGCTGGAGGGACCCAGTTTGCCCACATGTAAACATCCAGTCTCACTCTTGCCAGCCACAGAAAGGAGCAGGATGTGGCTGCTGGCGATGCCTGTCACGTATATGTAGTGTATATGTGTGCTATCCCAGCCTGCTGGGAACACTTCTTCTTTGGGACTGCTTGGGCTGAGGGAGAGAAAGCAGTGGTAGTTTCTGAGGTTTCGAGTTTGCTCGAGTTTCTCAGGCTGTTTCTGGAGCCACCCCGAGTTCTCTTCCTTGAAGCATTTCAAGTCCTGCTAATTTTCAAAATTCAAACAGACACAGCCCTAAGCTAGTTGATCTGACTTCAGAGCTATTCTTACGCTGAGCTGTTGCATGATCTGATCTCCTGAGATGTCTTCCATCTCAGTTTATGACCTGGTTCTTGTGAAAAGTAGGATCTTTTAGCCTGGAGAAGAGAGGTTTCTGGAGAGACAGTATTGTGGCCTTTGAATATGTAAAGAGGGTATAAGACAAATGGAGAAAGACTTTTTAGGAAAGTTTGCAGAGACAGGATAAGGGGCCATGCTTTCAAACTGAGACTAGGTTTAGATTGGCTAAAAGGAAAAACTTTTCTACAATGAAGCTGGTGAGACACTCAAACGGGTGTTCCAGAGAAGTTGTGGATGCCCCATCATTGAGAGTGCTCCTTATCAGTTTGGCTAGTCTTGAGCAATTTGATCTACTGTAAGATCTACCTGGCAAGGAAGTTGGACTACATGATCTTTAATCACAGACTGTTGTATGATTCCGTGGAAGACAGAATGCAATAAAGTTCATATTTCAGATTTTGGCGCAGACATATTTATTTTTTCTCACTTTATGCATCATTGCAATGACAACTTGTTAGCTTCTGAAATGATTAGCTGAGATTGATTTCCTTCCTTAGTTTCATTTTCTCTGTTATTCCTTCACTCTTGGACTTTTTTTTTCACTAGATTCCCTCTTTCAGTAAACTGCCCTTAAGTATCACTTTGCTCCCCACCTGGCTTTTTTTTTTTTTTCAATGACACCTTTTCACTGGTTCGTTTTGGGCCTTTGCTGCTTGAAGTCCAGCAGCCTCCTTGTCTGAGCATTACGGAGCTTTCTTTACAGCTTCATCACTATGCAAAAAGCCATAAATTACTGTGTTCCATCTCACATACCATCAAGTATCACACTAATATTCCCTCTGCTGAATAGCTGGTTGGTTTACATAGACCAGCCAAATACCAGGAAATCCAGATGGCAGCAAGAATCTTGTAGACTACTCCCGCTGTTCATTTAAATTCTGGAGAAGTCAGGTGAGGTATCACATTCTCTTGAAAGAAGTGTCTATCATCTCGGACATTCTAGAATGGGCTATTAATATTGTCATGAGTTTCTGGCTAGACTTTTTAGTATGCAAATTCAAATTCAAATGATCTGAAATGATAGAACTTCAAGAATTTTTTTTTCCCAGAATCGAAGTATGATGGAGTTCCATAGGGAGAATCTTAATCTTAGTTATTCTATTCCATCTCACATCATGGCTGGGGGCAGGGAGAAGGGAGTATCTTTGGGGGACAATGGGTTCCGGTGTAGTCAGTAAGCTGGGCAGAGGAGCCATCAGGTATTTTCTGTTGTTGGGCGGGGGGGGGGGGGATTCGTGTGAACTCTTCCTTTCTTGTACCCTGCCACTAGTATTGTTGCTAAAATTGTTTGTTTTCTCATCCAAGTGACAAAATCAGCACACTTAATGAGGGATGAAGAGGGAGCAGCGACCTCAGAACAGGAGGAAGAAGAAGCAGAGCCTGCTGTCCTCCAGAAGAAAAAAACACTACCAGCCAACTTTGCATCATCTGTGAACTTCCTGGGCGTGTACTCTATCCCCTTGTCCAGAACACTGAGCAAGATATTAAACAGGACTGGGCCCAAGACCGAGCCTTGGGGACCAGCTGGATGAACTCTATTTCCCACCACTCTGTGGGCCTGGCCATCACCCAGTTTGTCACCCAGCAAACAGCCCACCCATGCAAACCATAAGCAGACAGTTTCTTCAGGAGAATGATGTGAGACTCATTGCAAAAAGGATCAGGGAGATGCCTAGGAAGAGTCTCAGGTGAATCCAGGAGACTATAGTGGAGGAAGGACGCGAGGAAGAAGAAGGCGTTCTTAAAGTGGCACCCTGGCAGCAGCCCTGAAAGGGCGCATAACACACGGCGTCTCGCTGCCCTCCGTTCTACATACTCGCAGCTCCCTCTGCCGACTTGCAAAAGTTGCTACCAGAGCAGAGGCGGCCAGATTGAAGAGGCAGTGCCTAGGTTCACCTTCTCCTTACTGCACGTAAGCCACGTCCAGCTCCTCGCTGCACTCTGGATTTCCCTTCTCCGCGGCACTTACAGTGGTGCTGTGTGCAACTCGGCGCCTAGAAGCGACCGCCAATGCTTTCACAGCGGGCTGCAAGGGAACCAAGGAGCAGCACAAGCAGCAGTGCTTCAGCTTGCTCCTTCCGACTGCTAAGGGCACTTGGGAAGGCAAGCGAGAGTCAACCACCTTCCTCTCCTAGTAGCCTGTAACGTGGTGAACACAAGCACGGGACTAGTGCCGCTTCGTTCACCGCCCTCGCCCAAGCGTGGAGCCGCTTTCACTTGCCGGCGGCCAGAAGCCGCTGCAAGGGCGCCACACAACCACAAGTGCGCCGGCAGCCAAGAGCTAGAGAACGCTGCTTCTGCCCAAGCCCGCCTAGGGCGTGCACCTTTGTTCTCAGAGCTCCGTGCAACAGTCTGCCTCTCTCGCAGTTCGAATGGAAAACGAAAGCTTTTCGCCTACGCCCTTCACAGAGATCCGTTGCCAGGACGAGAATGTCTTGTGGCCGGAGCTCGCCCCGGCCGCGAGGAAGCTGCTATTAGCACCGCGTTGCAGGGCCACGTCTCGCTTCTTGACTACGTGCTCAGCGCTCTCCGAATTCGCCGCTAGCTCCACGGTCTTTCTCAGCTGCAAGTAGCAGCGCTCACAGTACATAGAGCTTCGCAAGGACCGAAGACCCGGAGGGAAGTTTCGCACAGGAAAATGTACCAGGACAGAGACGTGTTCTACGTTGTCCCTTCTCGTCATGCAGTTTGTGCCTCTGCTGCTTCTGCTGTTAGGAATCGCTCCTTGAAAGGCGAGCAACAGCGTCTTTCCGGGTGCATTGCACTGAGTGGAGTGCTCGCTCGGGACTTTGCTCTCGGGGCCAAGGCAAGAGGGCGTGCTTGCCCGCAGAACTGAGAACACGCTGTTGGGCAGAGCTGCAACTGACCGCTGGAGTTCAGCTCTCGCCGGACGGCAGAAGGCGAAGAACGAAGCCGCTTGCGAGCGGCGCAGTGCAGCGAAGAGCTCTCCGAATTCGCCGCTAGCTCCACGGTCCTTCTCAGCTGCGAGTAGCAGCGCTCGCAGTACACAGAGCTTCGCAAGGCCCGAAGACCCGGAGGGAAGTATGGCACACGGAAATGTGCCAGGACAGAGACGTGTTCTACGTTGTCCCTTCTCGTCATGCAGTTTGTGCCTCTGCTGCTTCTGCTGTTAGGAATCGCTCCTTGAAAGGCGAGCGAGAGCGTCCTTCCGGGTGCATTGCACTGAGTCGAGTGCTCGCTCGGGACTTTGCTCTCGGGGCCAAGGCAAGAGGGCGTGCTTGCCCGCAGAACTGAGAACACGCTGTTGGGCAGAGCTGCAACTGACCGCTGGAGTTCAGCTCTCGCCGGACGGCAGAAGGCGAAGAACGAAGCCGCTTGCGAGCGGCGCAGTGCAGCGAAGAGCTCTCCGAATTCGCCGCTAGCTCCACGGTCCTTCTCAGCTGCGAGTAGCAGCGCTCGCAGTACACAGGGCTTCGCAAGGCCCGAAGACCCGGAGGGAAGTATCGCACACGAAAATGTGCCAGGACAGAGACGTGTTCTACGTTGTCCCTTCTCGTCATGCAGTTTGTGCCTCTGCTGCTTCTGCTGTTAGGAATCGCTCCTTGAAAGGCGAGCGAGAGCGTCCTTCTGGGTGCATTGCACTAAGTCGAATGCTCGCTCGGGACTTTGCTCTCGGGGCCAAGGCAAGAGGGCGTGCTTGCCCGCAGAACTGAGAACACGCTGTTGGGCAGAGCTGCAACTTACCGCTGGAGTTCAGCTCTCGCCGGACGGCAGAAGGCGAAGAACGAAGCCGCTTGCGAGCGGCGCAGTGCAGCGAAGAGCTCTCCGAATTCGCCGCTAGCTCCACGGTCCTTCTCAGCTGCGAGTAGCAGCGCTCGCAGTACACAGAGCTTCGCAAGGCCCGAAGACCCGGAGGGAAGTATCGCACACGAAAATGCGCCAGGACAGAGACGTGTTCTACGTTGTCCCTTCTCGTCATGCAGTTTGTGCCTCTGCTGCTTCTGCTGTTAGGAATCGCTCCTTGAAAGGCGAGCGAGAGCGTCCTTCCGGGTGCATTGCACTGAGTCGAGTGCTCGCTCGGGACTTTGCTCTCGGGGCCAAGGCAAGAGGGCGTGCTTGCCCGCAGAACTGAGAACACGCTGTTGGGCAGAGCTGAAACTGACCGCTGGAGTTCAGCTCTCGCCGGACGGCAGAAGGCGAAGAACGAAGCCGCTTGCGAGCGGCGCAGTGCAGCGAAGAGCTCTCCGAATTCGCCGCTAGCTCCACGGTCCTTCTCAGCTGCGAGTAGCAGCGCTCGCAGTACACAGGGCTTCGCAAGGCCCGAAGACCCGGAGGGAAGTTTCGCACACGAAAATGTGCCAGGACAGAGACGTGTTCTACGTTGTCCCTTCTCGTCATGCAGTTTGTGCCTCTGCTGCTTCTGCTGTTAGGAATCGCTCCTTGAAAGGCGAGCGAGAGCGTCCTTCTGGGTGCATTGCACTGAGTCGAGTGCTCGCTCGGGACTTTGCTCTCGGGGCCAAGGCAAGAGGGCGTGCTTGCCCGCAGAACTGAGAACACGCTGTTGGGCAGAGCTGAAACTGACCGCTGGAGTTCAGCTCTCGCCGGACGGCAGAAGGCGAAGAACGAAGCCGCTTGCGAGCGGCGCAGTGCAGCGAAGAGCTCTCCGAATTCGCCGCTAGCTCCACGGTCCTTCTCAGCTGCGAGTAGCAGCGCTCGCAGTACACAGGGCTTCGCAAGGCCCGAAGACCCGGAGGGAAGTTTCGCACACGAAAATGTGCCAGGACAGAGACGTGTTCTACGTTGTCCCTTCTCGTCATGCAGTTTGTGCCTCTGCTGCTTCTGCTGTTAGGAATCGCTCCTTGAAAGGCGAGCGAGAGCGTCCTTCCGGGTGCATTGCACTGAGTCGAGTGCTCGCTCGGGACTTTGCTCTCGGGGCCAAGGCAAGAGGGCGTGCTTGCCCGCAGAACTGAGAACACGCTGTTGGGCAGAGCTGCAACTGACCGCTGGAGTTCAGCTCTCGCCGGACGGCAGAAGGCGAAGAACGAAGCCGCTTGCGAGCGGCGCAGTGCAGCGAAGAGCTCTCCGAATTCGCCGCTAGCTCCACGGTCCTTCTCAGCTGCGAGTAGCAGCGCTCGCAGTACACAGGGCTTCGCAAGGCCCGAAGACCCGGAGGGAAGTTTCGCACACGAAAATGTGCCAGGACAGAGACGTGTTCTACGTTGTCCCTTCTCGTCATGCAGTTTGTGCCTCTGCTGCTTCTGCTGTTAGGAATCGCTCCTTGAAAGGCGAGCGAGAGCGTCCTTCCGGGTGCATTGCACTGAGTCGAGTGCTCGCTCGGGACTTTGCACTCGGGGCCAAGGCAAGAGGGCGTGCTTGCCCGCAGAACTGAGAACACGCTGTTGGGCAGAGCTGCAACTGACCGCTGGAGTTCAGCTCTCGCCGGACGGCAGAAGGCGAAGAACGAAGCCGCTTGCGAGCGGCGCAGTGCAGCGAAGAGCTCTCCGAATTCGCCGCTAGCTCCACGGTCCTTCTCAGCTGCGAGTAGCAGCGCTCGCAGTACACAGGGCTTCGCAAGGCCCGAAGACCCGGAGGGAAGTATCGCACACGAAAATGTGCCAGGACAGAGACGTGTTCTACGTTGTCCCTTCTCGTCATGCAGTTTGTGCCTCTGCTGCTTCTGCTGTTAGGAATCGCTCCTTGAAAGGCGAGCGAGAGCGTCCTTCCGGGTGCATTGCACTGAGTCGAGTGCTCGCTCGGGGCTTTGCTCTCGGGGCCAAGGCAAGAGGGCGTGCTTGCCCGCAGAACTGAGAACACGCTGTTGGGCAGAGCTGCAACTGACCGCTGGAGTTCAGCTCTCGCCGGACGGCAGAAGGCGAAGAACGAAGCCGCTTGCGAGCGGCGCAGTGCAGCGAAGAGCTCTCCGAATTCGCCGCTAGCTCCACGGTCCTTCTCAGCTGCGAGTAGCAGCGCTCGCAGTACACAGAGCTTCGCAAGGCCCGAAGACCCGGAGGGAAGTATCGCACACGAAAATGCGCCAGGACAGAGACGTGTTCTACGTTGTCCCTTCTCGTCATGCAGTTTGTGCCTCTGCTGCTTCTGCTGTTAGGAATCGCTCCTTGAAAGGCGAGCGAGAGCGTCCTTCCGGGTGCATTGCACTGAGTCGAGTGCTCGCTCGGGACTTTGCTCTCGGGGCCAAGGCAAGAGGGCGTGCTTGCCCGCAGAACTGAGAACACGCTGTTGGGCAGAGCTGCAACTGACCGCTGGAGTTCAGCTCTCGCCGGACGGCAGAAGGCGAAGAACGAAGCCGCTTGCGAGCGGCGCAGTGCAGCGAAGAGCTCTCCGAATTCGCCGCTAGCTCCACGGTCCTTCTCAGCTGCGAGTAGCAGCGCTCGCAGTACACAGGGCTTCGCAAGGCCCGAAGACCCGGAGGGAAGTTTCGCACACGAAAATGTGCCAGGACAGAGACGTGTTCTACGTTGTCCCTTCTCGTCATGCAGTTTGTGCCTCTGCTGCTTCTGCTGTTAGGAATCGCTCCTTGAAAGGCGAGCGAGAGCGTCCTTCCGGGTGCATTGCACTGAGTCGAGTGCTCGCTCGGGGCTTTGCTCTCGGGGCCAAGGCAAGAGGGCGTGCTTGCCCGCAGAACTGAGAACACGCTGTTGGGCAGAGCTGCAACTGACCGCTGGAGTTCAGCTCTCGCCGGACGGCAGAAGGCGAAGAACGAAGCCGCTTGCGAGCGGCGCAGTGCAGCGAAGAGCTCTCCGAATTCGCCGCTAGCTCCACGGTCCTTCTCAGCTGCGAGTAGCAGCGCTCGCAGTACACAGAGCTTCGCAAGGCCCGAAGACCCGGAGGGAAGTATCGCACACGAAAATGCGCCAGGACAGAGACGTGTTCTACGTTGTCCCTTCTCGTCATGCAGTTTGTGCCTCTGCTGCTTCTGCTGTTAGGAATCGCTCCTTGAAAGACGAGCGAGAGCGTCCTTCCGGGTGCATTGCACTGAGTCGAGTGCTCGCTCGGGACTTTGCTCTCGGGGCCAAGGCAAGAGGGCGTGCTTGCCCGCAGAACTGAGAACACGCTGTTGGGCAGAGCTGAAACTGACCGCTGGAGTTCAGCTCTCGCCGGACGGCAGAAGGCGAAGAACGAAGCCGCTTGCGAGCGGCGCAGTGCAGCGAAGAGCTCTCCGAATTCGCCGCTAGCTCCACGGTCCTTCTCAGCTGCGAGTAGCAGCGCTCGCAGTACACAGGGCTTCGCAAGGCCCGAAGACCCGGAGGGAAGTATCGCACACGAAAATGTGCCAGGACAGAGACGTGTTCTACGTTGTCCCTTCTCGTCATGCAGTTTGTGCCTCTGCTGCTTCTGCTGTTAGGAATCGCTCCTTGAAAGGCGAGCGAGAGCGTCCTTCCGGGTGCATTGCACTGAGTCGAGTGCTCGCTCGGGGCTTTGCTCTCGGGGCCAAGGCAAGAGGGCGTGCTTGCCCGCAGAACTGAGAACACGCTGTTGGGCAGAGCTGCAACTGACCGCTGGAGTTCAGCTCTCGCCGGACGGCAGAAGGCGAAGAACGAAGCCGCTTGCGAGCGGCGCAGTGCAGCGAAGAGCTCTCCGAATTCGCCGCTAGCTCCACGGTCCTTCTCAGCTGCGAGTAGCAGCGCTCGCAGTACACAGGGCTTCGCAAGGCCCGAAGACCCGGAGGGAAGTTTCGCACACGAAAATGCGCCAGGACAGAGACGTGTTCTACGTTGTCCCTTCTCGTCATGCAGTTTGTGCCTCTGCTGCTTCTGCTGTTAGGAATCGCTCCTTGAAAGGCGAGCGAGAGCGTCCTTCCGGGTGCATTGCACTGAGTCGAGTGCTCGCTCGGGGCTTTGCTCTCGGGGCCAAGGCAAGAGGGCGTGCTTGCCCGCAGAACTGAGAACACGCTGTTGGGCAGAGCTGCAACTGACCGCTGGAGTTCAGCTCTCGCCGGACGGCAGAAGGCGAAGAACGAAGCCGCTTGCGAGCGGCGCAGTGCAGCGAAGAGCTCTCCGAATTCGCCGCTAGCTCCACGGTCCTTCTCAGCTGCGAGTAGCAGCGCTCGCAGTACACAGAGCTTCGCAAGGCCCGAAGACCCGGAGGGAAGTATCGCACACGAAAATGCGCCAGGACAGAGACGTGTTCTACGTTGTCCCTTCTCGTCATGCAGTTTGTGCCTCTGCTGCTTCTGCTGTTAGGAATCGCTCCTTGAAAGGCGAGCGAGAGCGTCCTTCCGGGTGCATTGCACTGAGTCGAGTGCTCGCTCGGGGCTTTGCTCTCGGGGCCAAGGCAAGAGGGCGTGCTTGCCCGCAGAACTGAGAACACGCTGTTGGGCAGAGCTGCAACTGACCGCTGGAGTTCAGCTCTCGCCGGACGGCAGAAGGCGAAGAACGAAGCCGCTTGCGAGCGGCGCAGTGCAGCGAAGAGCTCTCCGAATTCGCCGCTAGCTCCACGGTCCTTCTCAGCTGCGAGTAGCAGCGCTCGCAGTACACAGGGCTTCGCAAGGCCCGAAGACCCGGAGGGAAGTTTCGCACACGAAAATGCGCCAGGACAGAGACGTGTTCTACGTTGTCCCTTCTCGTCATGCAGTTTGTGCCTCTGCTGCTTCTGCTGTTAGGAATCGCTCCTTGAAAGGCGAGCGAGAGCGTCCTTCCGGGTGCATTGCACTGAGTCGAGTGCTCGCTCGGGGCTTTGCTCTCGGGGCCAAGGCAAGAGGGCGTGCTTGCCCGCAGAACTGAGAACACGCTGTTGGGCAGAGCTGCAACTGACCGCTGGAGTTCAGCTCTCGCCGGACGGCAGAAGGCGAAGAACGAAGCCGCTTGCGAGCGGCGCAGTGCAGCGAAGAGCTCTCCGAATTCGCCGCTAGCTCCACGGTCCTTCTCAGCTGCGAGTAGCAGCGCTCGCAGTACACAGGGCTTCGCAAGGCCCGAAGACCCGGAGGGAAGTATCGCACACGAAAATGTGCCAGGACAGAGACGTGTTCTACGTTGTCCCTTCTCGTCATGCAGTTTGTGCCTCTGCTGCTTCTGCTGTTAGGAATCGCTCCTTGAAAGGCGAGCGAGAGCGTCCTTCCGGGTGCATTGCACTGAGTCGAGTGCTCGCTCGGGGCTTTGCTCTCGGGGCCAAGGCAAGAGGGCGTGCTTGCCCGCAGAACTGAGAACACGCTGTTGGGCAGAGCTGCAACTGACCGCTGGAGTTCAGCTCTCGCCGGACGGCAGAAGGCGAAGAACGAAGCCGCTTGCGAGCGGCGCAGTGCAGCGAAGAGCTCTCCGAATTCGCCGCTAGCTCCACGGTCCTTCTCAGCTGCGAGTAGCAGCGCTCGCAGTACACAGGGCTTCGCAAGGCCCGAAGACCCGGAGGGAAGTTTCGCACACGAAAATGCGCCAGGACAGAGACGTGTTCTACGTTGTCCCTTCTCGTCATGCAGTTTGTGCCTCTGCTGCTTCTGCTGTTAGGAATCGCTCCTTGAAAGGCGAGCGAGAGCGTCCTTCCGGGTGCATTGCACTGAGTCGAGTGCTCGCTCGGGGCTTTGCTCTCGGGGCCAAGGCAAGAGGGCGTGCTTGCCCGCAGAACTGAGAACACGCTGTTGGGCAGAGCTGCAACTGACCGCTGGAGTTCAGCTCTCGCCGGACGGCAGAAGGCGAAGAACGAAGCCGCTTGCGAGCGGCGCAGTGCAGCGAAGAGCTCTCCGAATTCGCCGCTAGCTCCACGGTCCTTCTCAGCTGCGAGTAGCAGCGCTCGCAGTACACAGAGCTTCGCAAGGCCCGAAGACCCGGAGGGAAGTATCGCACACGAAAATGCGCCAGGACAGAGACGTGTTCTACGTTGTCCCTTCTCGTCATGCAGTTTGTGCCTCTGCTGCTTCTGCTGTTAGGAATCGCTCCTTGAAAGGCGAGCGAGAGCGTCCTTCCGGGTGCATTGCACTGAGTCGAGTGCTCGCTCGGGGCTTTGCTCTCGGGGCCAAGGCAAGAGGGCGTGCTTGCCCGCAGAACTGAGAACACGCTGTTGGGCAGAGCTGCAACTGACCGCTGGAGTTCAGCTCTCGCCGGACGGCAGAAGGCGAAGAACGAAGCCGCTTGCGAGCGGCGCAGTGCAGCGAAGAGCTCTCCGAATTCGCCGCTAGCTCCACGGTCCTTCTCAGCTGCGAGTAGCAGCGCTCGCAGTACACAGGGCTTCGCAAGGCCCGAAGACCCGGAGGGAAGTTTCGCACACGAAAATGTGCCAGGACAGAGACGTGTTCTACGTTGTCCCTTCTCGTCATGCAGTTTGTGCCTCTGCTGCTTCTGCTGTTAGGAATCGCTCCTTGAAAGGCGAGCGAGAGCGTCCTTCCGGGTGCATTGCACTGAGTCGAGTGCTCGCTCGGGGCTTTGCTCTCGGGGCCAAGGCAAGAGGGCGTGCTTGCCCGCAGAACTGAGAACACGCTGTTGGGCAGAGCTGCAACTGACCGCTGGAGTTCAGCTCTCGCCGGACGGCAGAAGGCGAAGAACGAAGCCGCTTGCGAGCGGCGCAGTGCAGCGAAGAGCTCTCCGAATTCGCCGCTAGCTCCACGGTCCTTCTCAGCTGCGAGTAGCAGCGCTCGCAGTACACAGGGCTTCGCAAGGCCCGAAGACCCGGAGGGAAGTTTCGCACACGAAAATGTGCCAGGACAGAGACGTGTTCTACGTTGTCCCTTCTCGTCATGCAGTTTGTGCCTCTGCTGCTTCTGCTGTTAGGAATCGCTCCTTGAAAGACGAGCGAGAGCGTCCTTCCGGGTGCATTGCACTGAGTCGAGTGCTCGCTCGGGACTTTGCTCTCGGGGCCAAGGCAAGAGGGCGTGCTTGCCCGCAGAACTGAGAACACGCTGTTGGGCAGAGCTGCAACTGACCGCTGGAGTTCAGCTCTCGCCGGACGGCAGAAGGCGAAGAACGAAGCCGCTTGCGAGCGGCGCAGTGCAGCGAAGAGCTCTCCGAATTCGCCGCTAGCTCCACGGTCCTTCTCAGCTGCGAGTAGCAGCGCTCGCAGTACACAGGGCTTCGCAAGGCCCGAAGACCCGGAGGGAAGTATCGCACACGAAAATGTGCCAGGACAGAGACGTGTTCTACGTTGTCCCTTCTCGTCATGCAGTTTGTGCCTCTGCTGCTTCTGCTGTTAGGAATCGCTCCTTGAAAGGCGAGCGAGAGCGTCCTTCCGGGTGCATTGCACTGAGTCGAGTGCTCGCTCGGGGCTTTGCTCTCGGGGCCAAGGCAAGAGGGCGTGCTTGCCCGCAGAACTGAGAACACGCTGTTGGGCAGAGCTGCAACTGACCGCTGGAGTTCAGCTCTCGCCGGACGGCAGAAGGCGAAGAACGAAGCCGCTTGCGAGCGGCGCAGTGCAGCGAAGAGCTCTCCGAATTCGCCGCTAGCTCCACGGTCCTTCTCAGCTGCGAGTAGCAGCGCTCGCAGTACACAGGGCTTCGCAAGGCCCGAAGACCCGGAGGGAAGTTTCGCACACGAAAATGCGCCAGGACAGAGACGTGTTCTACGTTGTCCCTTCTCGTCATGCAGTTTGTGCCTCTGCTGCTTCTGCTGTTAGGAATCGCTCCTTGAAAGGCGAGCGAGAGCGTCCTTCCGGGTGCATTGCACTGAGTCGAGTGCTCGCTCGGGGCTTTGCTCTCGGGGCCAAGGCAAGAGGGCGTGCTTGCCCGCAGAACTGAGAACACGCTGTTGGGCAGAGCTGCAACTGACCGCTGGAGTTCAGCTCTCGCCGGACGGCAGAAGGCGAAGAACGAAGCCGCTTGCGAGCGGCGCAGTGCAGCGAAGAGCTCTCCGAATTCGCCGCTAGCTCCACGGTCCTTCTCAGCTGCGAGTAGCAGCGCTCGCAGTACACAGAGCTTCGCAAGGCCCGAAGACCCGGAGGGAAGTATCGCACACGAAAATGCGCCAGGACAGAGACGTGTTCTACGTTGTCCCTTCTCGTCATGCAGTTTGTGCCTCTGCTGCTTCTGCTGTTAGGAATCGCTCCTTGAAAGGCGAGCGAGAGCGTCCTTCCGGGTGCATTGCACTGAGTCGAGTGCTCGCTCGGGGCTTTGCTCTCGGGGCCAAGGCAAGAGGGCGTGCTTGCCCGCAGAACTGAGAACACGCTGTTGGGCAGAGCTGCAACTGACCGCTGGAGTTCAGCTCTCGCCGGACGGCAGAAGGCGAAGAACGAAGCCGCTTGCGAGCGGCGCAGTGCAGCGAAGAGCTCTCCGAATTCGCCGCTAGCTCCACGGTCCTTCTCAGCTGCGAGTAGCAGCGCTCGCAGTACACAGGGCTTCGCAAGGCCCGAAGACCCGGAGGGAAGTTTCGCACACGAAAATGTGCCAGGACAGAGACGTGTTCTACGTTGTCCCTTCTCGTCATGCAGTTTGTGCCTCTGCTGCTTCTGCTGTTAGGAATCGCTCCTTGAAAGGCGAGCGAGAGCGTCCTTCCGGGTGCATTGCACTGAGTCGAGTGCTCGCTCGGGGCTTTGCTCTCGGGGCCAAGGCAAGAGGGCGTGCTTGCCCGCAGAACTGAGAACACGCTGTTGGGCAGAGCTGCAACTGACCGCTGGAGTTCAGCTCTCGCCGGACGGCAGAAGGCGAAGAACGAAGCCGCTTGCGAGCGGCGCAGTGCAGCGAAGAGCTCTCCGAATTCGCCGCTAGCTCCACGGTCCTTCTCAGCTGCGAGTAGCAGCGCTCGCAGTACACAGAGCTTCGCAAGGCCCGAAGACCCGGAGGGAAGTATCGCACACGAAAATGTGCCAGGACAGAGACGTGTTCTACGTTGTCCCTTCTCGTCATGCAGTTTGTGCCTCTGCTGCTTCTGCTGTTAGGAATCGCTCCTTGAAAGGCGAGCGAGAGCGTCCTTCCGGGTGCATTGCACTGAGTCGAGTGCTCGCTCGGGACTTTGCTCTCGGGGCCAAGGCAAGAGGGCGTGCTTGCCCGCAGAACTGAGAACACGCTGTTGGGCAGAGCTGCAACTGACCGCTGGAGTTCAGCTCTCGCCGGACGGCAGAAGGCGAAGAACGAAGCCGCTTGCGAGCGGCGCAGTGCAGCGAAGAGCTCTCCGAATTCGCCGCTAGCTCCACGGTCCTTCTCAGCTGCGAGTAGCAGCGCTCGCAGTACACAGGGCTTCGCAAGGCCCGAAGACCCGGAGGGAAGTTTCGCACACGAAAATGTGCCAGGACAGAGACGTGTTCTACGTTGTCCCTTCTCGTCATGCAGTTTGTGCCTCTGCTGCTTCTGCTGTTAGGAATCGCTCCTTGAAAGGCGAGCGAGAGCGTCCTTCCGGGTGCATTGCACTGAGTCGAGTGCTCGCTCGGGGCTTTGCTCTCGGGGCCAAGGCAAGAGGGCGTGCTTGCCCGCAGAACTGAGAACACGCTGTTGGGCAGAGCTGCAACTGACCGCTGGAGTTCAGCTCTCGCCGGACGGCAGAAGGCGAAGAACGAAGCCGCTTGCGAGCGGCGCAGTGCAGCGAAGAGCTCTCCGAATTCGCCGCTAGCTCCACGGTCCTTCTCAGCTGCGAGTAGCAGCGCTCGCAGTACACAGAGCTTCGCAAGGCCCGAAGACCCGGAGGGAAGTATCGCACACGAAAATGCGCCAGGACAGAGACGTGTTCTACGTTGTCCCTTCTCGTCATGCAGTTTGTGCCTCTGCTGCTTCTGCTGTTAGGAATCGCTCCTTGAAAGGCGAGCGAGAGCGTCCTTCCGGGTGCATTGCACTGAGTCGAGTGCTCGCTCGGGGCTTTGCTCTCGGGGCCAAGGCAAGAGGGCGTGCTTGCCCGCAGAACTGAGAACACGCTGTTGGGCAGAGCTGCAACTTGACCGCTGGAGTTCAGCTCTCGCCGGACGGCAGAAGGCGAAGAACGAAGCCGCTTGCGAGCGGCGCAGTGCAGCGAAGAGCTCTCCGAATTCGCCGCTAGCTCCACGGTCCTTCTCAGCTGCGAGTAGCAGCGCTCGCAGTACACAGGGCTTCGCAAGGCCCGAAGACCCGGAGGGAAGTTTCGCACACGAAAATGTGCCAGGACAGAGACGTGTTCTACGTTGTCCCTTCTCGTCATGCAGTTTTGTGCCTCTGCTGCTTCTGCTGTTAGGAATCGCTCCTTGAAAGGCGAGCGAGAGCGTCCTTCCGGGTGCATTGCACTGAGTCGAGTGCTCGCTCGGGGCTTTGCTCTCGGGGCCAAGGCAAAGAGGGCGTGCTTGCCCGCAGAACTGAGAACACGCTGTTGGCAGAGCTGCAACTGACCGCTGGAGTTCAGCTCTCGCCGGACGGCAGAAGGCGAAGAACGAAGCCGCTTGCGAGCGGCGCAGTGCAGCGAAGAGCTCTCCGAATTCGCCGCTAGCTCCACGGTCCTTCTCAGCTGCGAGTAGCAGCGCTCGCAGTACACAGAGCTTCGCAAGGCCCGAAGACCCGGAGGGAAGTATCGCACACGAAAATGCGCCAGGACAGAGACGTGTTCTACGTTGTCCCTTCTCGTCATGCAGTTTGTGCCTCTGCTGCTTCTGCTGTTAGGAATCGCTCCTTGAAAGACGAGCGAGAGCGTCCTTCCGGGTGCATTGCACTGAGTCGAGTGCTCGCTCGGGACTTTGCACTCGGGGCCAAGGCAAGAGGGGCGTGCTTGCCCGCAGAACTGAGAACACGCTGTTGGGCAGAGCTGCAACTGACCGCTGGAGTTCAGCTCTCGCCGGACGGCAGAAGGCGAAGAACGAAGCCGCTTGCGAGCGGCGCAGTGCAGCGAAGAGCTCTCCGAATTCGCCGCTAGCTCCACGGTCCTTCTCAGCTGCGAGTAGCAGCGCTCGCAGTACACAGGGCTTCGCAGGCCCGAAGACCCGGAGGGAAGTATCGCACACGAAAATGTGCCAGGACAGAGACGTGTTCTACGTTGTCCCTTCTCGTCATGCAGAGTGCCTCTGCTGCTTCTGCTGTTAGGAATCGCTCCTTGAAAGGCGAGCGAGAGCGTCCTTCCGGGTGCATTGCACTAAGTCGAATGCTCGCTCGGGACTTTGCTCTCGGGGCCAAGGCAAGAGGGCGTGCTTGCCCGCAGAACTGAGAACACGCTGTTGGGCAGAGCTGCAACTTACCGCTGGAGTTCAGCTCTCGCCGGACGGCAGAAGGCGAAGAACGAAGCCGCTTGCGAGCGGCGCAGTGCAGCGAAGAGCTCTCCGAATTCGCCGCTAGCTCCACGGTCCTTCTCAGCTGCGAGTAGCAGCGCTCGCAGTACACAGAGCTTCGCAAGGCCCGAAGACCCGGAGAGAAGTATCGCACACGAAAATGCGCCAGGACAGAGACGTGTTCTACGTTGTCCCTTCTCGTCATGCAGTTTGTGCCTCTGCTGCTTCTGCTGTTAGGAATCGCTCCTTGAAAGGCGAGCGAGAGCGTCCTTCCGGGTGCATTGCACTGAGTCGAGTGCTCGCTCGGGACTTTGCTCTCGGGGCCAAGGCAAGAGGGCGTGCTTGCCCGCAGAACTGAGAACACGCTGTTGGGCAGAGCTGCAACTGACCGCTGGAGTTCAGCTCTCGCCGGACGGCAGAAGGCGAAGAACGAAGCCGCTTGCGAGCGGCGCAGTGCAGCGAAGAGCTCTCCGAATTCGCCGCTAGCTCCACGGTCCTTCTCAGCTGCGAGTAGCAGCGCTCGCAGTACACAGGGCTTCGCAAGGCCCGAAGACCCGGAGGGAAGTATCGCACACGAAAATGTGCCAGGACAGAGACGTGTTCTACGTTGTCCCTTCTCGTCATGCAGTTTGTGCCTCTGCTGCTTCTGCTGTTAGGAATCGCTCCTTGAAAGGCGAGCGAGAGCGTCCTTCCGGGTGCATTGCACTGAGTCGAGTGCTCGCTCGGGGCTTTGCTCTCGGGGCCAAGGCAAGAGGGCGTGCTTGCCCGCAGAACTGAGAACACGCTGTTGGGCAGAGCTGCAACTGACCGCTGGAGTTCAGCTCTCGCCGGACGGCAGAAGGCGAAGAACGAAGCCGCTTGCGAGCGGCGCAGTGCAGCGAAGAGCTCTCCGAATTCGCCGCTAGCTCCACGGTCCTTCTCAGCTGCGAGTAGCAGCGCTCGCAGTACACAGGGCTTCGCAAGGCCCGAAGACCCGGAGGGAAGTTTCGCACACGAAAATGCGCCAGGACAGAGACGTGTTCTACGTTGTCCCTTCTCGTCATGCAGTTTGTGCCTCTGCTGCTTCTGCTGTTAGGAATCGCTCCTTGAAAGGCGAGCGAGAGCGTCCTTCCGGGTGCATTGCACTGAGTCGAGTGCTCGCTCGGGGCTTTGCTCTCGGGGCCAAGGCAAGAGGGCGTGCTTGCCCGCAGAACTGAGAACACGCTGTTGGGCAGAGCTGCAACTGACCGCTGGAGTTCAGCTCTCGCCGGACGGCAGAAGGCGAAGAACGAAGCCGCTTGCGAGCGGCGCAGTGCAGCGAAGAGCTCTCCGAATTCGCCGCTAGCTCCACGGTCCTTCTCAGCTGCGAGTAGCAGCGCTCGCAGTACACAGAGCTTCGCAAGGCCCGAAGACCCGGAGGGAAGTATCGCACACGAAAATGCGCCAGGACAGAGACGTGTTCTACGTTGTCCCTTCTCGTCATGCAGTTTGTGCCTCTGCTGCTTCTGCTGTTAGGAATCGCTCCTTGAAAGGCGAGCGAGAGCGTCCTTCCGGGTGCATTGCACTGAGTCGAGTGCTCGCTCGGGGCTTTGCTCTCGGGGCCAAGGCAAGAGGGCGTGCTTGCCCGCAGAACTGAGAACACGCTGTTGGGCAGAGCTGCAACTGACCGCTGGAGTTCAGCTCTCGCCGGACGGCAGAAGGCGAAGAACGAAGCCGCTTGCGAGCGGCGCAGTGCAGCGAAGAGCTCTCCGAATTCGCCGCTAGCTCCACGGTCCTTCTCAGCTGCGAGTAGCAGCGCTCGCAGTACACAGGGCTTCGCAAGGCCCGAAGACCCGGAGGGAAGTTTCGCACACGAAAATGCGCCAGGACAGAGACGTGTTCTACGTTGTCCCTTCTCGTCATGCAGTTTGTGCCTCTGCTGCTTCTGCTGTTAGGAATCGCTCCTTGAAAGGCGAGCGAGAGCGTCCTTCCGGGTGCATTGCACTGAGTCGAGTGCTCGCTCGGGGCTTTGCTCTCGGGGCCAAGGCAAGAGGGCGTGCTTGCCCGCAGAACTGAGAACACGCTGTTGGGCAGAGCTGCAACTGACCGCTGGAGTTCAGCTCTCGCCGGACGGCAGAAGGCGAAGAACGAAGCCGCTTGCGAGCGGCGCAGTGCAGCGAAGAGCTCTCCGAATTCGCCGCTAGCTCCACGGTCCTTCTCAGCTGCGAGTAGCAGCGCTCGCAGTACACAGAGCTTCGCAAGGCCCGAAGACCCGGAGGGAAGTATCGCACACGAAAATGTGCCAGGACAGAGACGTGTTCTACGTTGTCCCTTCTCGTCATGCAGTTTGTGCCTCTGCTGCTTCTGCTGTTAGGAATCGCTCCTTGAAAGGCGAGCGAGAGCGTCCTTCCGGGTGCATTGCACTGAGTCGAGTGCTCGCTCGGGACTTTGCTCTCGGGGCCAAGGCAAGAGGGCGTGCTTGCCCGCAGAACTGAGAACACGCTGTTGGGCAGAGCTGCAACTGACCGCTGGAGTTCAGCTCTCGCCGGACGGCAGAAGGCGAAGAACGAAGCCGCTTGCGAGCGGCGCAGTGCAGCGAAGAGCTCTCCGAATTCGCCGCTAGCTCCACGGTCCTTCTCAGCTGCGAGTAGCAGCGCTCGCAGTACACAGGGCTTCGCAAGGCCCGAAGACCCGGAGGGAAGTTTCGCACACGAAAATGCGCCAGGACAGAGACGTGTTCTACGTTGTCCCTTCTCGTCATGCAGTTTGTGCCTCTGCTGCTTCTGCTGTTAGGAATCGCTCCTTGAAAGGCGAGCGAGAGCGTCCTTCCGGGTGCATTGCACTGAGTCGAGTGCTCGCTCGGGGCTTTGCTCTCGGGGCCAAGGCAAGAGGGCGTGCTTGCCCGCAGAACTGAGAACACGCTGTTGGGCAGAGCTGCAACTGACCGCTGGAGTTCAGCTCTCGCCGGACGGCAGAAGGCGAAGAACGAAGCCGCTTGCGAGCGGCGCAGTGCAGCGAAGAGCTCTCCGAATTCGCCGCTAGCTCCACGGTCCTTCTCAGCTGCGAGTAGCAGCGCTCGCAGTACACAGAGCTTCGCAAGGCCCGAAGACCCGGAGGGAAGTATCGCACACGAAAATGCGCCAGGACAGAGACGTGTTCTACGTTGTCCCTTCTCGTCATGCAGTTTGTGCCTCTGCTGCTTCTGCTGTTAGGAATCGCTCCTTGAAAGGCGAGCGAGAGCGTCCTTCCGGGTGCATTGCACTGAGTCGAGTGCTCGCTCGGGACTTTGCTCTCGGGGCCAAGGCAAGAGGGCGTGCTTGCCCGCAGAACTGAGAACACGCTGTTGGGCAGAGCTGCAACTGACCGCTGGAGTTCAGCTCTCGCCGGACGGCAGAAGGCGAAGAACGAAGCCGCTTGCGAGCGGCGCAGTGCAGCGAAGAGCTCTCCGAATTCGCCGCTAGCTCCACGGTCCTTCTCAGCTGCGAGTAGCAGCGCTCGCAGTACACAGGGCTTCGCAAGGCCCGAAGACCCGGAGGGAAGTTTCGCACACGAAAATGTGCCAGGACAGAGACGTGTTCTACGTTGTCCCTTCTCGTCATGCAGTTTGTGCCTCTGCTGCTTCTGCTGTTAGGAATCGCTCCTTGAAAGGCGAGCGAGAGCGCCTTCCGGGTGCATTGCACTGAGTCGAGTGCTCGCTCGGGGCTTTGCTCTCGGGGCCAAGGCAAGAGGGCGTGCTTGCCCGCAGAACTGAGAACACGCTGTTGGGCAGAGCTGCAACTGACCGCTGGAGTTCAGCTCTCGCCGGACGGCAGAAGGCGAAGAACGAAGCCGCTTGCGAGCGGCGCAGTGCAGCGAAGAGCTCTCCGAATTCGCCGCTAGCTCCACGGTCCTTCTCAGCTGCGAGTAGCAGCGCTCGCAGTACACAGAGCTTCGCAAGGCCCGAAGACCCGGAGGGAAGTATCGCACACGAAAATGCGCCAGGACAGAGACGTGTTCTACGTTGTCCCTTCTCGTCATGCAGTTTGTGCCTCTGCTGCTTCTGCTGTTAGGAATCGCTCCTTGAAAGACGAGCGAGAGCGTCCTTCCGGGTGCATTGCACTGAGTCGAGTGCTCGCTCGGGACTTTGCACTCGGGGCCAAGGCAAGAGGGCGTGCTTGCCCGCAGAACTGAGAACACGCTGTTGGGCAGAGCTGCAACTGACCGCTGGAGTTCAGCTCTCGCCGGACGGCAGAAGGCGAAGAACGAAGCCGCTTGCGAGCGGCGCAGTGCAGCGAAGAGCTCTCCGAATTCGCCGCTAGCTCCACGGTCCTTCTCAGCTGCGAGTAGCAGCGCTCGCAGTACACAGGGCTTCGCAAGGCCCGAAGACCCGGAGGGAAGTATCGCACACGAAAATGTGCCAGGACAGAGACGTGTTCTACGTTGTCCCTTCTCGTCATGCAGTTTGTGCCTCTGCTGCTTCTGCTGTTAGGAATCGCTCCTTGAAAGGCGAGCGAGAGCGTCCTTCTGGGTGCATTGCACTAAGTCGAATGCTCGCTCGGGACTTTGCTCTCGGGGCCAAGGCAAGAGGGCGTGCTTGCCCGCAGAACTGAGAACACGCTGTTGGGCAGAGCTGCAACTTACCGCTGGAGTTCAGCTCTCGCCGGACGGCAGAAGGCGAAGAACGAAGCCGCTTGCGAGCGGCGCAGTGCAGCGAAGAGCTCTCCGAATTCGCCGCTAGCTCCACGGTCCTTCTCAGCTGCGAGTAGCAGCGCTCGCAGTACACAGAGCTTCGCAAGGCCCGAAGACCCGGAGAGAAGTATCGCACACGAAAATGCGCCAGGACAGAGACGTGTTCTACGTTGTCCCTTCTCGTCATGCAGTTTGTGCCTCTGCTGCTTCTGCTGTTAGGAATCGCTCCTTGAAAGGCGAGCGAGAGCGTCCTTCCGGGTGCATTGCACTGAGTCGAGTGCTCGCTCGGGACTTTGCTCTCGGGGCCAAGGCAAGAGGGCGTGCTTGCCCGCAGAACTGAGAACACGCTGTTGGGCAGAGCTGCAACTGACCGCTGGAGTTCAGCTCTCGCCGGACGGCAGAAGGCGAAGAACGAAGCCGCTTGCGAGCGGCGCAGTGCAGCGAAGAGCTCTCCGAATTCGCCGCTAGCTCCACGGTCCTTCTCAGCTGCGAGTAGCAGCGCTCGCAGTACACAGGGCTTCGCAAGGCCCGAAGACCCGGAGGGAAGTTTCGCACACGAAAATGTGCCAGGACAGAGACGTGTTCTACGTTGTCCCTTCTCGTCATGCAGTTTGTGCCTCTGCTGCTTCTGCTGTTAGGAATCGCTCCTTGAAAGGCGAGCGAGAGCGTCCTTCTGGGTGCATTGCACTGAGTCGAGTGCTCGCTCGGGACTTTGCTCTCGGGGCCAAGGCAAGAGGGCGTGCTTGCCCGCAGAACTGAGAACACGCTGTTGGGCAGAGCTGAAACTGACCGCTGGAGTTCAGCTCTCGCCGGACGGCAGAAGGCGAAGAACGAAGCCGCTTGCGAGCGGCGCAGTGCAGCGAAGAGCTCTCCGAATTCGCCGCTAGCTCCACGGTCCTTCTCAGCTGCGAGTAGCAGCGCTCGCAGTACACAGGGCTTCGCAAGGCCCGAAGACCCGGAGGGAAGTATCGCACACGAAAATGTGCCAGGACAGAGACGTGTTCTACGTTGTCCCTTCTCGTCATGCAGTTTGTGCCTCTGCTGCTTCTGCTGTTAGGAATCGCTCCTTGAAAGGCGAGCGAGAGCGTCCTTCCGGGTGCATTGCACTGAGTCGAGTGCTCGCTCGGGGCTTTGCTCTCGGGGCCAAGGCAAGAGGGCGTGCTTGCCCGCAGAACTGAGAACACGCTGTTGGGCAGAGCACGCTGTTGGGCAGAGCTGCAACTGACCGCTGGAGTTCAGCTCTCGCCGGGACGGCAGAAGGCGAAGAACGAAGCCGCTTGCGAGCGGCGCAGTGCAGCGAAGAGCTCTCCGAATTCGCCGCTAGCTCCACGGTCCTTCTCAGCTGCGAGTAGCAGCGCTCGCAGTACACAGGGCTTCGCAAGGCCCGAAGACCCGGAGGGAAGTATCGCACACGAAAATGTGCCAGGACAGAGACGTGTTCTACGTTGTCCCTTCTCGTCATGCAGTTTGTGCCTCTGCTGCTATCTGCTGTTAGGAATCGCTCCTTGAAAGGCGAGCGAGAGCGTCCCTTCCGGGTGCATTGCACTGAGTCGAGTGCTCGCTCGGGGCTTTGCTCTCGGGGCCAAGGCAAGAGGGGCGTGCTTGCCCGCAGAACTGAGAACACGCTGTTGGGCAGAGCTGCAACTGACCGCTGGAGTTCAGCTCTCGCCGGACGGCAGAAGGCGAAGAACGAAGCCGCTTGCGAGCGGCGCAGTGCAGCGAAGAGCCTCTCCGAATTCGCCGCTAGCTCACGGTCCTTCTCAGCTGCGAGTAGCAGCGCTCGCAGTACACAGGGCTTCGCAAGGCCCGAAGACCCGGAGGGAAGTATCGCCACACGAAAATGTGCCAGGACAGAGACGTGTTCTACGTTGTCCCTTCTCGTCATGCAGTTTGTGCCTCTGCTGCTTCTGCTGTTAGGAATCGCTCCTTGAAAGGCGAGCGAGAGCGTCCTTCCGGGTGCATTGCACTGAGTCGAGTGCTCGCTCGGACTTTGCTCTCGGGGCCAAGGCAAGAGGGCGTGCTTGCCCGCAGAACTGAGAACACGCTGTTGGGCAGAGCTGCAACTGACCGCTGGAGTTCAGCTCTCGCCGGACGGCAGAAGGCGAAGAACGAAGCCGCTTGCGAGCGGCGCAGTGCAGCGAAGAGCTCTCCGAATTCGCTCGCTAGCTCCACGGTCCTTCTCAGCTGCGAGTAGCAGCGCTCGCAGTACACAGAGCTTCGCAAGGCCCGAAGACCCGGAGGGAAGTATCGCACACGAAAATGCGCCAGGACAGAGACGTGTTCTACGTTGTCCCTTCTCGTCATGCAGTTTGTGCCTCTGCTGCTTCTGCTGTTAGGAATCGCTCCTTGAAAGGCGAGCGAGAGCGTCCTTCCGGGTGCAATTGCACTGAGTCGAGTGCTCGCTCGGGACTTTGCTCTCGGGGCCAAGGCAAGAGGGCGTGCTTGCCCGCAGAACTGAGAACACGCTGTTGGGCAGAGCTGCAACTGACCCGCTGGAGTTCAGCTCTCGCCGGACCGGCAGAAGGCGAAGAACGAAGCCGCTTGCGAGCGGCGCAGTGCAGCGAAGAGCTCTCCGAATTCGCCGCTAGCTCCACGGTCCCTTCTCAGCTGCGAGTAGCAGCGCTCGCAGTACACAGAGCTTCGCAAGGCCCGAAGACCCGGAGGGAAGTATCGCACACGAAAATGCGCCAGGACAGAGACGTGTTCTACGTTGTCCCTTCTCGTCATGCAGTTTGTGCCTCTGCTGCTTCTGCTGTTAGGAATCGCTCCTTGAAAGGCGAGCGAGAGCGTCCTTCCGGGTGCATTGCACTGAGTCGAGTGCTCGCTCGGGACTTTGCTCTCGGGGCCAAGGCAAGAAGGGCGTGCTTGCCCGCAGAACTGAGAACACGCTGTTGGGCAGAGCTGCAACTGACCGCTGGAGTTCAGCTCTCGCCGGACCGGCAGAAGGCGAAGAACGAAGCCGCTTGCGAGCGGCGCAGTGCAGCGAAGAGCTCTCCGAATTCGCCGCTAGCTCCACGGTCCTTCTCAGCTGCGAGTAGCAGCGCTCGCAGTACCACAGGCTTCGCAAGGCCCGAAGACCCGGAGGGAAGTTTCGCACACGAAATGTGCCAGAGACAGAGACGTGTTCTACGTTGTCCCTTCTCGTCATGCAGTTTGTAGCCTCTGCTGCTTCTGCTGTTAGGAATCGCTCCTTGAAAGGCGAGCGAGAGCGTCCTTCCGGGTGCATTGCACTGAGTCCGAGTGCTCGCTCGGGGGCTTTGCTCTCGGGCCAAGGCAAGAGGGCGTGCTTGCCCGCAGAACTGAGAACACGCTGTTGGGCAGAGCTGCAACTGACCGCTGGGAGTTCAGCTCTCGCCGGACGGCAGAAGGCGAAGAACGAAGCCGCTTGCGAGCGGCGCAGTGCAGCGAAGAGCTCTCCGAATTCGCCGCTAGCTCCACGGTCCTTCTCAGCTGCGAGTAGCAGCGCTCGCAGTACACAGAGCTTCGCAAGGCCCCGAAGACCCGGAGGGGAAGTATCGCACACGAAAATGCGCCAGGACAGAGACGTGTTCTACGTTGTCCCTTCTCGTCATGCAGTTTGTGCCTCTGCTGCTTCTGCTGTTAGGAATCGCTCCTTGAAAGACGAGCGAGAGCGTCCTTCCGGGTGCATTGCACTGAGTCCGAGTGCTCGCTCGGGACTTTGCTCTCGGGGCCAAGGCAAGAGGGCGTGCTTGCCCGCAGAACTGAGAACACGCTGTTGGGCAGAGCTGAAACTGACCCGCTGGAGTTCAGCTCTCGCCTGGACGGCAGAAGGCGCGAAGAACGAAGCCGCTTGCGAGCGGCGCAGTGCAGCGAAGAGCTCTCCGAATTCGCCGCTAGCTCCACGGTCCTTCTCAGCTGCGAGTAGCAGCGCTCGCAGTACACAGGGCTTCGCAAGGCCGAAGACCCGGAGGGAAGTATCGCACACGAAAATGTGCCAGGACAGAGACGTGTTCTACGTTGTCCCTTCTCGTCATGCAGTTTGTGCCTCTGCTGCTTCTGCTGTTAGAATCGCTCCTTGAAAGGCGAGCGAGAGCGTCCTTCCGGGTGCATTGCACTGAGTCGAGTGCTCGCTCGGTGGCTTTGCTCTCGGGGCCAAGAAGAGGGCGTGCTTGCCCGCAGAACTGAGAACACGCTGTTGGGCAGAGCTGCAACTGACCGCTGGAGTTCAAGCTCTCGCCGGACGGCAGAAGGCGAAGAACGAAGCCGCTTGCGAGCGGCGCAGTGCAGCGAAGAGCTCTCCGAATTCGCCGCTAGCTCCACGGTCCTTCTCAGCTGCGAGTAGCAGCGCTCGAAGTACACAGAGCTTCGCAAGGCCCGAAGACCCGGAGGAAGTATCGCACACGAAAATGTGCCAGGACAGAGACGTGTTCTACGTTGTCCCTTCTCGTCATGCAGTTTGTGCTCTGCTGCTTCTGCTGTTAGGAATCGCTCCTTGAAAGGCGAGCGAGAGCGTCTTCCGGGTGCATTGCACTGAGTCGAGTGCTCGCTCGGGACTTTGCTCTCGGGGCCAAGGCAAGAGGGCGTGCTTGCCCGCAGAACTGAGAACACGCTGTTGGGCAGAGCTGCAACTGACCGCTGGAGTTCAGCTCTCGCCGGACGGCAGAAGGCGAAGACGAAGCCGCTTGCGAGCGGCGCAGTGCAGCGAAGAGCTCGTCCGAATTCGCCGCTAGCTCCACGGGTCCTTCTCAGCTGCGAGTAGCAGCGCTCGCAGTACACAGGGCTTCGCAAGGCCCGAAGACCCGGAGGGAAGTTTCGCACACAGAAAATGCGCCAGGACAGAGACGTGTTCTACGTTGTCCCTTCTCGTCATGCAGTTTGTGCCTCTGCTGCTTCTGCTGTTAGGAATCGCTCCTTGAAAGGCGAGCGAGAGCGTCCTTCCGGGTGCATTGCACTGAGTCGAGTGCTCGCTCGCGGGCTTTGCTCTCGGGGCCAAGGCAAGAGGGCGTGCTTGCCCGCAGAACTGAGAACACGCTGTTGGGCAGAGCTGCAACTGACCGCTGGAGTTCAGCTCTCGCCGGACGGCAGAAGGCGAAGAACGAAGCCGCTTGCGAGCGGCGCAGTGCAGCGAAGAGCTCTCCGAATTCGCCGCTAGCTCCACGGTCCTTCTCAGCTGCGAGTAGCAGCGCTCGCAGTACACAGGGCTTCGCAAGGCCCGAAGACCCGGAGGGAAGTTTCGCACACGAAAATGCGCCAGGACAGAGACGTGTTCTACGTTGTCCCTTCTCGTCATGCAGTTTGTGCCTCTGCTGCTTCTGCTGTTAGGAATCGCTCCTTGAAAGGCGAGCGAGAGCGTCCTTCCGGGTGCATTGCACTGAGTCGAGTGCTCGCTCGGGGCTTTGCTCTCAGGGGCCAAGGCAAGAGGGGCGTGCTTGCCCGCAGAACTGAGAACACGCTGTTGGGCAGAGCTGCAACTGACCGCTGGAGTTCAGCTCTCGCCGGACGGCAGAAGGCGAAGAACGAAGCCGCTTGCGAGCGGCGCAGTGCAGCGAAGAGCTCTCCGAATTCGCCGCTAGCTCCACGGTCCTTCTCAGCTGCGAGTAGCAGCGCTCGCAGTACACAGGGCTTCGCAAGGCCCGAAGACCCGGAGGGAAGTTTCGCACACGAAAATGTGCCAGGACAGAGACGTGTTCTACGTTGTCCCTTCTCGTCATGCAGTTTGTGCCTCTGCTGCTTCTGCTGTTAGGAATCGCTCCTTGAAAGGCGAGCGAGAGCGTCCTTCCGGGTGCATTGCACTGAGTCGAGTGCTCGCTCGGGGCTTTGCTCTCGGGGCCAAGGCAAGAGGGCGTGCTTGCCCGCAGAACTGAGATACACGCTGTTGGGCAGAGCTGCAACTGACCGCTGGAGTTCAGCTCTCGCCGGACGGCAGAAGGCGAAGAACGAAGCCGCTTGCGAGCGGCGCAGTGCAGCGAAGAGCTCTCCGAATTCGCCGCTAGCTCCACGGTCCTTCTCAGCTGCGAGTAGCAGCGACTCGCAGTACACAGAGCTTCGCAAGGCCCGAAGACCCGGAGGGAAGTATCGCACACGAAAATGCGCCAGGACAGAGACGTGTTCTACGTTGTCCCTTCTCGTCATGCAGTTTGTGCCTCTGCTGCTTCTGCTGTTAGGAATCGCTCCTTGAAAGACGAGCGAGAGCGTCCTTCCGGGTGCATTGCACTGAGTCGAGTGCTCGCTCGGGACTTGCACTCGGGGGA
>NW_028276651.1:0-75958 GCF_052056855.1 Sturnus vulgaris | reverse complement strand
CCAGGCCCACAGAGTGGTGGGAAATAGAGTTCATCCAGCTGGTCCCCAAGGCTCAGTCTTGGGCCCAGTCCTGTTTAATATCTTGCTCAGTGATCTGGACAAGGGGATAGAGTACACGCCCAGGAAGTTCACAGATGATGCAAAGTTGGCTGGTAGCGTTTTTTTTCTTCTGGAGGACAGCAGGCTCTGCTTCTTCTTCCTCCTGTTCCGAGGTCGCTGCTCCCTCTTCATCCCTCATTAAGTGTGCTGATTTTGTCACTTGGATGAGAAAACAAACAATTTTAGCAACAATACTGGTGGCAGGGTACAAGAAAGGAAGAGTTCACATGAATCCCCCCCCAACAACAGACAATACCTGATGGCGCCTCTGCCCAGCTTACTGACTACACCGGAACCCATTGTCCCCCAAAGATACTCCCTTCTCCCTGCCCCCAGCCATGATGTGAGATGGAATAGAATAACTAAGATTAAGATTCTCCCTATATAACTCCATCATACTTCGATTCTGGGAAAAACAATTCTTGAAGTTCTATCATTTCAGATCATTTGAATTTGAATTGGCATACTAAAAAGTCTAGCCAGAAACTCATGACAATATTAATAGCCCATTCTAGAATGTCCGAGATGATAGACACTTCTTTCAAGAGAATGTGATACCTCACGTGACTTCTCCAGAATTTAAATGAACAGCGGGAGTAGTCTACAAGATTCTTGCTGCCATCTGGATTTCCTGGTTTTTGGCTGGTCTATGTAAGCCAACCAGCTATTCAGCAGAGGGAATATTAGTGTGCTACTTGATGGTATGTGAGATGGAACACAGTAATTTATGGCTTTTTGCATAGTGATGAAGCTGTAAAGAAAGCTCCGTAATGCTCTGACAAGGAGGCTGCTGGACTTCAAGCAGCAAAGGCCCAAAACGAACCAGTGAAAAGGTGTCATTGAAAAAAAAAAAAAAAAAAAAAGCCAGGTGGGGAGCAAAGTGATACTTAAGGGCAGTTTACTGAAAGAGGAAATCTAGTGAAAAAAAGGTCCAAGAGTGAAGGAATAACAGGGAAAATGAAACTAAGGAAGGAAATCAATCTCAGCTAATCATTTCAGAAGCTAACAAGTTGTCATTGCAATGATGCATAAAGTGAGAAATTATAAATATGTCTGCGCCAAAATCTGAATTATGAACTTTATTGCATTCTGTCTTTCACGGAATCATACAACAGTCTGTGATTAAAGATCACCTAGTCCTACTTCCTTGCCAGGTAGATCTTACAGTAGATCAAATTGCTCAAGACTAGCCAAACTGATAAGGAGCACTCTCAATGATGGGGCATCCACAACTTCTCTGGAACAGCCGTTTGAGTGTCTCACCAGCTTCATTGTAGAAAAGCTTTTCCTTTTAGCCAATCTAAACCTAGTCTCAGTTTGAAAGCATGTCCCCTTGTCCTTTCTCTGCAAACCTTCCTAAAAAGTCTTTCTCCATTGGTCTTATACCCTCTTTACATATTCAAAGGCCACAATACTGTCTCTCCAGAAACCTCTCTTCTCCAGGCTAAAAGATCCTATTTTTCACAAGAACCAGGTCATAAACTGAAATGGAAGACATCTCAGGAGATCAGATCATCCAACAGCTCAGCGTAAGAATAGCTCTGAAGTCAGATCAACTAGCTTAGGGCTGTGTCTGTTTGAATTTTGAAAATTAGCAGGACTTGAAATGCTTCAAGGAAGAGAACTCGGGGTGGCTCCAGAAACAGCCTGAGAAACTCGAGCAAACTCGAAACCTCAGAAACTACCACTGCTTTCTCTCCCTCAGCCCAAGCAGTCCCAAAGAAGAAGTGTTCCCAGCAGGCTGGGATAGCACGCATATACACTACATATACATGACAGGCATCGCCAGCAGCCACATCCTGCTCCTTTCTGTGGCTGGCAAGAGTGAGACTGGATGTTTACATGTGGGCAACCTGGGTCCCTCCAGCAGCTCACACACTCAGCCTGCCCAGTGACCCCACTGAATTCCAGTATTCGCAGTGTGCCAAGGCCACAGCACTACTCCGCTTGCTGGCACAGACCATCACACGCCTCCTAAATCAGTCAGGACTCCCCTGGTCCCACAGCCAGCACCCCACTTGCTCTCCCCCAGGCCACTGCCATTGTTCACCAACTTCTCCACTTTGATCTTTGCTGGTGCTCTCAACACTGGCACACCCAGATGTTCTGCAGCTGTTGTCTCCTGGTGGAAAGGACTTGTAAAGCCGTGTTTCCACACAGGACTTCCACAACCTTTCAAAGCAACCTTTTCTGGGGTATGAACAATCTCATTCAAATGTCAACATTTCTTTTCCCATATGTGAAATCAGAATTTCCTTCTTCCGGGCATGCCCAAAACAAGGCACAAACTACATTGTGCCTTCTGTTTCACATGCTGAGTCGTTTGTAAACAATGCTAGGAGAATACCTGTTTTGATCCAAGCTAATCTCTGGCCCTTATAGTGCTTTCGGTAGTTAGTTTTGCTTTGCTATTTACTTGATGTCCCATTGAATTGTTGAATCATAAACAGACTATCTGTCTGTATAGCAGCATAGCAGTGATGAATAAATGCAAGAGAAGGAGCAAGGTGATTGTTTGCTAGACTCTTCCTAGAAACTGAGAAATCTGTTACTTAATGCTGACCACAGCAGATGGAGGAAGCATCCTACATGATGTCAAAGCAAGGAAGCTGTAATCACTTTTATGATTACAGTCAAGGCACTGCTTTTGCCACCATAAGTGGAGTGCAGGGAATCTTAAAAGACGACACTCTAACTGTTGTCCATGCTCACTGAGAAAATAATGCTTTTACAGCAGAGCAGGTCTCACCGCAGCTAAATCATGGCTTCAACTGTACACCGCCTTCAAAAAAGCCCACAAAAACACAAATGAAAGGATTTGGAACCCAAGGGAATCTCGGATTGTGACATCAGCTCACTTTGGATTCTTTCCAAATTCTCAATTCCATTTTCTTCCCAGCCAATTATCCCACCTAACCTGAGATGTAACTTATGGATATCTAACACATCTAGTTACCTTAGAATTAGATTGCCACTAGGCAAAAAGACAGAAACAAGCAGTTAAGTTCAGACTGAAACCAAGGGTGTTTAGAACAGCGATACTTGGACGTAACTATTCTTGATCAAACCAAAACTTTTAGGACTTACCCATGTATTTTTGGAGGTGGAAAAAGTCCCTAGGGAGCTCACACTCAGTGCCTGGAGAGACGCTCTCGCTGGTTTTTCAAGGACCGATTCGTCACAGCAGAGGCAGCAGAGCACAAGATGGCCGAAGAGAAGGGGCAGTGTAGAATTCTGGGTCTGTCTCTGTCTCCACTCAGTGCAGAACGTCCTTGTCCTGGCACATTGTCGTGTGCGATATGTCCCTCCGGGTCTTCGGTCCTTGCGAAGCTCTAAGTACTGCGAGCGCAGCTACTTGAAGCTGAGACGGACCGCGGAGCTAGCGGCGAATTCGGAGAGCGCTAAGCACGAAGTCAAGAAGCGAGACGTGTCCCTGCAACGCGGTGCTAAGAGCAGCTTCCTCGCGGCGGGGGCGAGCTCCGGCCACAAGACATTCTCGTCCTAGCAACGGATCTCTGTGAAGGGCGTAGGCGAAAAGCTTTCGATTTCCATTCGAACTGCGAGAAAGGCAGACTGTTACACGGAGCTCTGAGAACAAAGGTGCACGCCCTAGGCGGGCTTGGGCAGAAGCAGCGTTCTCGAGCTCTTGGCTGCCCGCACACTGCTGGGTATGTGGCGCCCCTGCGGCGGCTTCTGGCCGCCGACAAGTGAAAGCGGAGCAAGGCGTGGGCGAGGGCGAGGGCGGTGAACGAAGCGGCTATGTGCCGTGCTTGTGTGCACCACGTTAGAGGCTACTAGGAGAGGAAGGTGGTTGACTCTCGCTTGCCTTCCCAAGTGCCCTTAGCAGTCGGAAGGAGCAAGCTGAAGCACTGCTGCTTGTGCTGCTCCTTGGTTCCCTTGCAGCCCGCTCTGAAAGCATTGGCGGTCACTTCTAGGCGCCGAGTTGCACACACACAGCACCACGCTAAGTGCCGCGGAGAAGGGAAATCCAGAGTGCAGCGAGGAGCTTGACGTGGCTTACGTGCAGTAAGGAGAAGGTGAACCTAAGCAGTGCCTCTTCAATCTGGCCGCCTCTGCTCTGGTAGCAACTTTTGCAAGACGGCAAAGGGAGACGCGAGTATGTAGAACGGAGGGCAGCGAGACGCCGTGTGTTATGCGCCCTTTCAGGGCTGCTGACAAGGGGCTACTTTAAGAACGCCTTCTTCGTCCTCGCGTCCTTCTCGCTTCGCTCTAGCTGCAAGGAGTACAGCACAGCGAAGGAGTGAGGACGGGCACTGCCCCAGCTTTTGCCCTGGCGTGCAACGGCTGTGTGCTGCTTTTCCAAGCAGCAAGAGCACTGAGAAGTGAAAGCGATTGTGAAGGAGCTCTTTGGCTGCTCGTGTGCTCTTCGCTGCACTGCGCCGCTCGCAAGCGGCTTCGTTCTTCGGCGTCTGCCGTCCGGAGAGAGCTGAACTGCAGCGGTCAGTTTCAGCTCTGCCCAACAGCGCGCTCTCAGTTCTGCGGACAAGCACGCCCTGTTGCCTTGGCTCCGAGTGCAAAGTCCCTAGCGAGCACTCACTCAGTGCAATGCACCCAGAAAGACGCTCTCGCTCGTCTTTCAAGGAGCGATTCCTAACAGCACAAGCAGCAGAGGCACAAACTGGATGACGAGAAGGGACAATGTAGAACACGTCTCTGTCCTGGCACATTGTCGTGTGCGATACGTCCCTCCGGGTCTTCGGTCCTTGCGAAGCTCTATGTACTGCGAGCGCAGCTACTTGAAGCTGAGACGGACCGCGGAGCTAGCAGCGAATTCGGAGAGCGCTAAGCACGAAGTCAAGAAGCGAGACGTGTCCCTGCAACGCGGTGCTAAGAGCAGCTTCCTCGCGGCGGGGGCGAGCTCCGGCCACAAGACATTCTCGTCCTAGCAACGGATCTCTGTGAAGGGCGTAGGCGAAAAGCTTTCGATTTCCATTCGAACTGCGAGAAAGGCAGACTGTTACACGGAACTCTGAGAACAAAGGTGCACGCCCTAGGCGGGCTTGGGCAGAAGCAGCGTTCTCCAGCTCTTGGCTGCCCGCACACTGCTGGGTATGTGGCGCCCCTGCGGCGGCTTCTGGCCGCCGACAAGTGAAAGCGGAGCAAGGCGTGGGCGAGGGCGAGGGCGGTGAACGAAGCGGCTATGTGCCGTGCTTGTGTGCACCACGTTAGAGGCTACTAGGAGAGGAAGGTGGTTGACTCTCGCTTGCCTTCCCAAGTGCCCTTAGCAGTCGGAAGGAGCAAGCTGAAGCACTGCTGCTTGTGCTGCTCCTTGGTTCCCTTGCAGCCCGCTCTGAAAGCATTGGCGGTCACTTCTAGGCGCCGAGTTGCACACACACAGCACCACGCTAAGTGCCGCGGAGAAGGAAAATCCAGAGTGCAGCGAGGAGCTTGACGTGGCTTACGTGCAGTAAGGAGAAGGTGAACCTAAGCAGTGCCTCTTCAATCTGGCCGCCTCTGCTCTGGTAGCAACTTTTGCAAGACGGCAAAGGGAGACGCGAGTATGTAGAACGGAGGGCAGCGAGACGCCGTGTGTTATGCGCCCTTTCAGGGCTGCTGACAAGGGGCTACTTTAAGAACGCCTTCTTCGTCCTCGCGTCCTTCTCGCTTCGCTCTAGCTGCAAGGAGTACAGCACAGCGAAGGAGTGAGGACGGGCACTGCCCCAGCTTTTGCCCTGGCGTGCAACGGCTGTGTGCTGCTTTTCCAAGCAGCAAGAGCACTGAGAAGTGAAAGCGATTGTGAAGGAGCTCTTTGGCTGCTCGTGTGCTCTTCGCTGCACTGCGCCGCTCGCAAGCGGCTTCGTTCTTCGGCGTCTGCCGTCCGGAGAGAGCTGAACTCCAGCGGTCAGTTTCAGCTCTGCCCAACAGCGTGCTCTCAGTTCTGCGGACAAGCACGCCCTGTTGCCTTGGCTCCGAGTGCAAAGTCCTTAGCGAGCACTCACTCAGTGCAATGCACCCAGAAAGACGCTCTCGCTCGTCTTTCAAGGAGCGATTCCTAACAGCAGAAGCAGCAGAGGCACAAACTGGATGACGAGAAGGGACAATGTAGAACACGTCTCTGTCCTGGCACATTGTCGTGTGCGATACGTCCCTCCGGGTCTTCGGTCCTTGCGAAGCTCTATGTACTGCGAGCGCAGCTACTTGAAGCTGAGAAGGACCGCGGAGCTAGCGGCGAATTCGGAGAGCGCTAAGCACGAAGTCAAGAAGCGAGACGTGTCCCTGCAACGCGGTGCTAAGAGCAGCTTCCTCGCGGCGGGGGCGAGCTCCGGCCACGAGACATTCTCGTCCTAGCAACGGATCTCTGTGAAGGGCGTAGGCGAAAAGCTTTCGATTTCCATTCGAACTGCGAGAAAGGCAGACTGTTACACGGAGCTCTGAGAACAAAGGTGCACGCCCTAGGCGGGCTTGGGCAGAAGCAGCGTTCTCGAGCTCTTGGCTGCCCGCACACTGCTGGGTATGTGGCGCCCCTGCGGCGGCTTCTGGCCGCCGGCAAGTGAAAGCGGAGCAAGGCGTGGGCGAGGGCGAGGGCGGTGAACGAAGCGGCTATGTGCCGTGCTTGTGTGCACCACGTTAGAGGCTACTAGGAGAGGAAGGTGGTTGACTCTCGCTTGCCTTCCCAAGTGCCCTTAGCAGTCGGAAGGAGCAAGCTGAAGCACTGCTGCTTGTGCTGCTCCTTGGTTCCCTTGCAGCCCGCTCTGAAAGCATTGGCGGTCACTTCTAGGCGCCGAGTTGCACACACACAGCACCACGCTAAGTGCCGCGGAGAAGGGAAATCCAGAGTGCAGCGAGGAGCTGGACGTGGCTTACGTGCAGTAAGGAGAAGGTGACCCTAGGCTCTGCCTCTTCAATCTGGCCGCCTCTGCTCTGGTAGCAACTTTTGCAAGTCGGCAAAGGGAGCCGCGAGTATGTAGAACGGAGGGCAGCGAGACGCCGTGTGTTATGCGCCCTTTCAGGGCTGCTGACAGGGGGCTACTTTAAGAGCGCCTTGTCCTTCCTCGCGTCCATCTGGCTTCGCTCTAGCTGCAAGGAGTACAGCACAGCGAAGGAGTGAAGACGGGCACTGCCCCAGCTTTTGCCCTGGCCTGCCTGTGCTCCGCCTTTAGCTGCACACCAGAACAATGGCATTTCTTTCCCGCAAGGTAAAAAGGGCTTTAGTGTAGCCTTAGGAATGGCAAGTGCCTAGGCATTAAGTTGAGCGACCACGTATGAGGGAGTCTTTAGAGGTTTCCTCTCCCATGGCGCAGGTTTATTCTCATTTTCGTGCTGAACTGAAAAGTCCGGGCATGGCAAGTCTGCCCTGCCTTGTGCAGAGACGAACACAAATGTGGGGCTATGATCCTCTGTGTTCGGAGCTCTGCTTCCGGGTGTGTGGGCCGCCATGAGCCCGCAGCAGCCGCCGAGGACAGTGTGGATTGTGGATGAGGCTGGGCTGGCCCCCCGCCCCCCCGCTGGTCTGACAGCGGCAGGAGCTGCGTCGGAGCGGCATTGCCTGAGGGCCCCATGGGGGGCGGGGAGAGAGCCGGGATTGACCCCGAACGACACCGGAAGCGATATCCGTAGGGCCCGGAAGGCCAGCGTTGCCATCGAGTTTGGCCGGTAGGAGGCTTCTAAGGTGCTTTGAAAGGTGGAGCTTCTTTGCTCTAGGACAGTCTGGGAGAGCTGAGGGTGTCCAATCTGGAGAACAGAAGGCTCCAGGGAGACCTTCGAGCCCCTTGCAGTGCCTGCTGGGGCTCCAAGATAGCTGGGGAGGGACTTTGGAAAAGGTTCTGGACTCGCAGGACAAGGGGGAATAGCTTCAAACTGCCAGAGGGCTGGGGTAGATGGGATATTGGAAAGGAATTCTTCCTTGTGTGGGTGCTGAGGCCTGGCACATGTTGCTCAAAGAGGCTGTGTAGGAGCCCCATGGCAGGAAGTGTCCAGGGCCAGGCTGGAGCAGACATGGAGCAACCTGGACTAGTGGAAAAGTGTCCCTGCCCATGTCAGGATGTGGGAAGAAGAGACTCTGTCTCTAAGGTCGCTTCCAGTCCAAACCATTCTGGGATTCTAGGATTCATGGAAGGCCCTTTTCCAAGTGAAGTGTTGTATCTCTTGGCTCCCAGCTTGTAGTTGCCAGTTCTTCTGGAAGCAGGCGTGGCGAAGCAGCTGTGATGAGCCATGGGTTCTCAATAGGACGAGTGTGATATATTTGCAGAGAGGAAGGCTGCAGACAGATCTTCAAGGTCCAGGTAAAATAAGCAAAGGATTGAATAAAAGCCAAAGGTTGGTTGTGTTAGTTTGCTGGCTGTTGAAATGGCCCCAGGTCATTTTCAACATTTCTAATTTGGATTTGTTTGAGTAAAAAATGAATGTGTTACCTCCAGCGTAGGCTCTCCAATGCATCTCCATGTGCTCCCATCTCTTTGTTGTATATCGGGTTCTATTAACTGAAGACAGAATCATAACACAGTAGTAAAACATTTAGAGGCGTAGTTAGCCAGCTTCAGGAGTTTTCAACTCTGCTGTTGACTTTTCTGGTAACTGTAGGCAAGGCAACACAATCCAGTTACTCCACTTTCCACTTTCTTTTCCTCTCTGAGGAAAAGATGATCTTTTTTTTTTTTTTTTTTTTTCTTCTCATTTTGAAAATAGCCTTGAATGAAGAGAGTTATGCATGTGGCATGTAGGATTCATTACTTTACCTTTCTCTTCTGCTGTCTTTCGCGTACTAGTCTTTTTAAAATTTTTTTGTCGCTGTTCTCCATTCAGTAGGTTTGAAAGAATTCTAATTGTTGAGATGATGGTTCTTTGAAGGCTCACTTAGCCCACCTTTTGGGTGAAGGAAAGAAGAAGACAAGGTCCTCTAGGAAGAGTAAAAAGCATACTTTCAAGAGACATTCAGAGATGTCTGCTGATGCCATGCAATTACCGTGTAATCAGCAGAAATGTGTTGGAAAAACACCCATCAGTGACTTCACAAGAAAGCCACACTCAAGACAGGTAAAGAACAGAAGCATAAAACCCCAAAGGTATGAAATGGACAGATTTTCATTGGGAATGAGCAACTCCTGAATTCTTGGTTCTAGAACTAGGGGCTTGTAATAAATAGACTGTCTCCTTGCCAAACGTAAATTTGGTGTCATGAACTGCTCACTGCCCGTTGAAGTGCAGGGCTAGTAGACTAATATTTGCCATGGCAGGCATATTGTATGGCTTTCCTGTTAAAAAGAAATTGGTTTTGCTCATAGCAATCTAGATATGTACCCAGTCTGACACCTATTTTTTAGGCTATATTTCCAAGTAAATGGCTTCCACGATGATGCAGTAAGTTTATGTCATGAACAGGAATGAAGTGATTGCATGCATCCTTTTTTACCCTAAGCCAGCTGCTGAATAATGAGACAGAGACTCTCACTGACGCCAAGGAGTGCCCGTGCTTTTGGGAAAAGCACTGGGCAGATAAAGCCTATTTCCACATTTCTTGCTAGCGTCTCCTTCAAAGTTCATGGGTTTGCTCATCTTTTAGAGCTGTTCTAGATGTCTTTGTAGTTTACATGTACTAAATGTAGCAGGTATTGCTTTCATGGCGTCCTACTAGATTTGAAGTTGGGATCTACTCAGGCTTCAATGTCTCAGAAGAAGCAACGTTGATTCTTTGAATTCCGTTCTTGAACGTGAGAATGCTACTTATGTAGTTAATGAATTAATTAAATCGAATTCACTTGAATGGAAAAATTGTCTTGTTCATGTAGATTTTAACTTGGGAAATTGATATTTGAGTTCTACTTTTCATTGTTGTTGCTTTTCTGTATTCTTTGATTGCACAGATAGCAGATGTACTGACCAAGTATTGTGTGAAACTGGAGGAAATGTCCTTCCTCTTGGCAGCTGATGTTCACAAGCTCATTAACGCTAAGGCCATGGTAAATGTTTTACCTGGGGCAAGATAGCAGTCTGAATATTCCTAGAATGTCTTTCTTTCCCCAGATGAAATTCATTTTTTTCTGCCTATCAGTCACTGAAATATAGAAGAAATTTCTACTTGGCAGGGTATTGGTTATCATTTGTGTTCTTTTCTCCCCTCATTTTCTGTAGAAGAGACAATTTTTGGTTTGTTTTTGCATGTTGAAGCAGAGGAAGAAGAAGATGAGGAGAGGATTCCTTGTAAAAGTGAAGAAAATGAGCATGCAGAACAGGGACTAAGCATTATGCAGGTAAGCGAGCAAGAGAATAAGTTTGAAAGTGAAGGCAGTTTTGTCCAAAAGAAGGAGGAATAGGACGTCTTTTTGCTGAGAATGAATAGAAAGGTTTTTTGCATTTAGTTTGTATACGAAGCGCACAGGGCTCTAGATCCTTTTGTGGGAAAATGGAGTGTGTAAAGTTGCCAATCATTTTGGAGCGAATTTGGAGGGTGAATTTGGGGTGCCAGGTGAATTTTGGGTCGAATTCTGGGGATTTGGGGTTTCCCAGGTGAATTTCTGAGGTGAAAAGGTTCAAAAAGGTTTTTTTTTGAAAGCAAGTTAAAGCCAGAAGGTTATTGAAAATTAATAGATGTGATGCAAGTAGGTAATATGCAGACGATACACAGCGAGACAAATCATGGGAAAAATACAGTGGTAACACATGAGTGTGTGAGGATGGGATCAGTATAGCTAAGGCTCAGTTGAAGCTGAATTTGGAAAAGCATGCCAAAACTAAGAATAATAAAGGCACCTACGGGTATTTCAGTGGGAAAAGGAAGATGAAAAGAAACCTATCACACCTCCCCTATTCCCCCCCCCCCCCCCACCCCCATAAGCCAGACAGGACTAGTGACAACAGACAAGGAGAAGGCTGAGGTACTCAACAAGTGTTGGTCTCAATTTTTACTGCCAGTCACTATTTCCACATCTCTCAGGTTATTGGACTGGTGGACTTGATTCTAACCCATAGTAGCAGGTCAGCTTTCAGACCACTTGAGGAACCTGAGCATGCAAGACCATGGCACCCACCCAGAGGCATGTCAGGGCCCTGAGAGAACTGGCAGCTGTAGTTGCTAAGGTGCTTCCTCCATCATATTTGAGAAATCAAGGCAACCAGCTGAAGTCTCCAGACACTGTGTTGTATTGACTCCAATCCTCTTGGTCTTTTTTGTAAATCTTAGAGCTCTGAGTCAATTTCTGCAGAGGATTCCCAATGCAGTTTCAAAAATGGAATCTTTGTTACTGGTCCTCATGTTGATCTTGGATATTTCCATTTTCTGCACTCCTTTATTTTCGAAACATTTGTAATGACTGAAAAGAAAGCTGAGACGAGGCATTATGCTCTTTCCAGTGATAGAAATGGACCTGTATTCTTTTCAGACAAATATATTTTTGCTGTGTCTAAGCACATGTGCATACCTGTGTTTGATTTATGTGTCCAGGTTTTGGCAGTGGGGCAGCCACAGGGCCGTCCTGTGACAATGGCCCAGGTGCTGCCCCGTCCCGCTTTCTTCCAACTGGCTCCACTTCAGGATGTCCTCCCTGCTGAGAGAAGAGGCTGGGACAGCACCTTTAGAAATGTGACTTTCTGGGGTTTTTTTGTTTCGTTTTGTTTTGTTATTTTTAAAGTTACTAAAAACCTTCACCCTGATTTTTTGTGTTGGGTTTGGGGCTTTTTTTTCAGTTTTGGGTGGGTTTTTTGGTGGGCTTTTTTGGGGGCTTTTTTTGTCTCTTTGGGGATTATTGGATGGGGGGTTTTGTGTGTTTGTTTGGTCTGCTTTTTTTGTTTGTTTTTTTATTACGGTTTTGTAGAGTTTTTTTAAGCAAATTGATTGGAAAACTGAATAGTCCTCCACTATAGTCTCCTGGATTCACCTGAGACTCTTCCTAGGCATCTCCCTGATCTTTTTTGCAATGAGTCTCACATCATTCTCCTGAAGAAACTGTCTGCTTATGGTTTGCATGGGTGGGCTGTTTGCTGGGTGACAAACTGGGTGATGGCCAGGCCCACAGAGTGGTGGGAAATAGAGTTCATCCAGCTGGTCCCCAAGGCTCAGTCTTGGGCCCAGTCCTGTTTAATATCTTGCTCAGTGATCTGGACAAGGGGATAGAGTACACGCCCAGGAAGTTCACAGATGATGCAAAGTTGGCTGGTAGCGTTTTTTTTCTTCTGGAGGACAGCAGGCTCTGCTTCTTCTTCCTCCTGTTCCGAGGTCGCTGCTCCCTCTTCATCCCTCATTAAGTGTGCTGATTTTGTCACTTGGATGAGAAAACAAACAATTTTAGCAACAATACTGGTGGCAGGGTACAAGAAAGGAAGAGTTCACATGAATCCCCCCCCAACAACAGACAATACCTGATGGCGCCTCTGCCCAGCTTACTGACTACACCGGAACCCATTGTCCCCCAAAGATACTCCCTTCTCCCTGCCCCCAGCCATGATGTGAGATGGAATAGAATAACTAAGATTAAGATTCTCCCTATATAACTCCATCATACTTCGATTCTGGGAAAAACAATTCTTGAAGTTCTATCATTTCAGATCATTTGAATTTGAATTGGCATACTAAAAAGTCTAGCCAGAAACTCATGACAATATTAATAGCCCATTCTAGAATGTCCGAGATGATAGACACTTCTTTCAAGAGAATGTGATACCTCACGTGACTTCTCCAGAATTTAAATGAACAGCGGGAGTAGTCTACAAGATTCTTGCTGCCATCTGGATTTCCTGGTTTTTGGCTGGTCTATGTAAGCCAACCAGCTATTCAGCAGAGGGAATATTAGTGTGCTACTTGATGGTATGTGAGATGGAACACAGTAATTTATGGCTTTTTGCATAGTGATGAAGCTGTAAAGAAAGCTCCGTAATGCTCTGACAAGGAGGCTGCTGGACTTCAAGCAGCAAAGGCCCAAAACGAACCAGTGAAAAGGTGTCATTGAAAAAAAAAAAAAAAAAAAAAGCCAGGTGGGGAGCAAAGTGATACTTAAGGGCAGTTTACTGAAAGAGGAAATCTAGTGAAAAAAAGGTCCAAGAGTGAAGGAATAACAGGGAAAATGAAACTAAGGAAGGAAATCAATCTCAGCTAATCATTTCAGAAGCTAACAAGTTGTCATTGCAATGATGCATAAAGTGAGAAATTATAAATATGTCTGCGCCAAAATCTGAATTATGAACTTTATTGCATTCTGTCTTTCACGGAATCATACAACAGTCTGTGATTAAAGATCACCTAGTCCTACTTCCTTGCCAGGTAGATCTTACAGTAGATCAAATTGCTCAAGACTAGCCAAACTGATAAGGAGCACTCTCAATGATGGGGCATCCACAACTTCTCTGGAACAGCCGTTTGAGTGTCTCACCAGCTTCATTGTAGAAAAGCTTTTCCTTTTAGCCAATCTAAACCTAGTCTCAGTTTGAAAGCATGTCCCCTTGTCCTTTCTCTGCAAACCTTCCTAAAAAGTCTTTCTCCATTGGTCTTATACCCTCTTTACATATTCAAAGGCCACAATACTGTCTCTCCAGAAACCTCTCTTCTCCAGGCTAAAAGATCCTATTTTTCACAAGAACCAGGTCATAAACTGAAATGGAAGACATCTCAGGAGATCAGATCATCCAACAGCTCAGCGTAAGAATAGCTCTGAAGTCAGATCAACTAGCTTAGGGCTGTGTCTGTTTGAATTTTGAAAATTAGCAGGACTTGAAATGCTTCAAGGAAGAGAACTCTGGGTGGCTCCAGAAACAGCCTGAGAAACTCGAGCAAACTCGAAACCTCAGAAACTACCACTGCTTTCTCTCCCTCAGCCCAAGCAGTCCCAAAGAAGAAGTGTTCCCAGCAGGCTGGGATAGCACGCATATACACTACATATACATGACAGGCATCGCCAGCAGCCACATCCTGCTCCTTTCTGTGGCTGGCAAGAGTGAGACTGGATGTTTACATGTGGGCAACCTGGGTCCCTCCAGCAGCTCACACACTCAGCCTGCCCAGTGACCCCACTGAATTCCAGTATTCGCAGTGTGCCAAGGCCACAGCACTACTCCGCTTGCTGGCACAGACCATCACACGCCTCCTAAATCAGTCAGGACTCCCCTGGTCCCACAGCCAGCACCCCACTTGCTCTCCCCCAGGCCACTGCCATTGTTCACCAACTTCTCCACTTTGATCTTTGCTGGTGCTCTCAACACTGGCACACCCAGATGTTCTGCAGCTGTTGTCTCCTGGTGGAAAGGACTTGTAAAGCCGTGTTTCCACACAGGACTTCCACAACCTTTCAAAGCAACCTTTTCTGGGGTATGAACAATCTCATTCAAATGTCAACATTTCTTTTCCCATATGTGAAATCAGAATTTCCTTCTTCCGGGCATGCCCAAAACAAGGCACAAACTACATTGTGCCTTCTGTTTCACATGCTGAGTCGTTTGTAAACAATGCTAGGAGAATACCTGTTTTGATCCAAGCTAATCTCTGGCCCTTATAGTGCTTTCGGTAGTTAGTTTTGCTTTGCTATTTACTTGATGTCCCATTGAATTGTTGAATCATAAACAGACTATCTGTCTGTATAGCAGCATAGCAGTGATGAATAAATGCAAGAGAAGGAGCAAGGTGATTGTTTGCTAGACTCTTCCTAGAAACTGAGAAATCTGTTACTTAATGCTGACCACAGCAGATGGAGGAAGCATCCTACATGATGTCAAAGCAAGGAAGCTGTAATCACTTTTATGATTACAGTCAAGGCACTGCTTTTGCCACCATAAGTGGAGTGCAGGGAATCTTAAAAGACGACACTCTAACTGTTGTCCATGCTCACTGAGAAAATAATGCTTTTACAGCAGAGCAGGTCTCACCGCAGCTAAATCATGGCTTCAACTGTACACCGCCTTCAAAAAAGCCCACAAAAACACAAATGAAAGGATTTGGAACCCAAGGGAATCTCGGATTGTGACATCAGCTCACTTTGGATTCTTTCCAAATTCTCAATTCCATTTTCTTCCCAGCCAATTATCCCACCTAACCTGAGATGTAACTTATGGATATCTAACACATCTAGTTACCTTAGAATTAGATTGCCACTAGGCAAAAAGACAGAAACAAGCAGTTAAGTTCAGACTGAAACCAAGGGTGTTTAGAACAGCGATACTTGGACGTAACTATTCTTGATCAAACCAAAACTTTTAGGACTTACCCATGTATTTTTGGAGGTGGAAAAAGTCCCTAGGGAGCTCACACTCAGTGCCTGGAGAGACGCTCTCGCTGGTTTTTCAAGGACCGATTCGTCACAGCAGAGGCAGCAGAGCACAAGATGGCCGAAGAGAAGGGGCAGTGTAGAATTCTGGGTCTGTCTCTGTCTCCACTCAGTGCAGAACGTCCTTGTCCTGGCACATTGTCGTGTGCGATATGTCCCTCCGGGTCTTCGGTCCTTGCGAAGCTCTAAGTACTGCGAGCGCAGCTACTTGAAGCTGAGACGGACCGCGGAGCTAGCGGCGAATTCGGAGAGCGCTAAGCACGAAGTCAAGAAGCGAGACGTGTCCCTGCAACGCGGTGCTAAGAGCAGCTTCCTCGCGGCGGGGGCGAGCTCCGGCCACAAGACATTCTCGTCCTAGCAACGGATCTCTGTGAAGGGCGTAGGCGAAAAGCTTTCGATTTCCATTCGAACTGCGAGAAAGGCAGACTGTTACACGGAGCTCTGAGAACAAAGGTGCACGCCCTAGGCGGGCTTGGGCAGAAGCAGCGTTCTCGAGCTCTTGGCTGCCCGCACACTGCTGGGTATGTGGCGCCCCTGCGGCGGCTTCTGGCCGCCGACAAGTGAAAGCGGAGCAAGGCGTGGGCGAGGGCGAGGGCGGTGAACGAAGCGGCTATGTGCCGTGCTTGTGTGCACCACGTTAGAGGCTACTAGGAGAGGAAGGTGGTTGACTCTCGCTTGCCTTCCCAAGTGCCCTTAGCAGTCGGAAGGAGCAAGCTGAAGCACTGCTGCTTGTGCTGCTCCTTGGTTCCCTTGCAGCCCGCTCTGAAAGCATTGGCGGTCACTTCTAGGCGCCGAGTTGCACACACACAGCACCACGCTAAGTGCCGCGGAGAAGGGAAATCCAGAGTGCAGCGAGGAGCTTGACGTGGCTTACGTGCAGTAAGGAGAAGGTGAACCTAAGCAGTGCCTCTTCAATCTGGCCGCCTCTGCTCTGGTAGCAACTTTTGCAAGACGGCAAAGGGAGACGCGAGTATGTAGAACGGAGGGCAGCGAGACGCCGTGTGTTATGCGCCCTTTCAGGGCTGCTGACAAGGGGCTACTTTAAGAACGCCTTCTTCGTCCTCGCGTCCTTCTCGCTTCGCTCTAGCTGCAAGGAGTACAGCACAGCGAAGGAGTGAGGACGGGCACTGCCCCAGCTTTTGCCCTGGCGTGCAACGGCTGTGTGCTGCTTTTCCAAGCAGCAAGAGCACTGAGAAGTGAAAGCGATTGTGAAGGAGCTCTTTGGCTGCTCGTGTGCTCTTCGCTGCACTGCGCCGCTCGCAAGCGGCTTCGTTCTTCGGCGTCTGCCGTCCGGAGAGAGCTGAACTGCAGCGGTCAGTTTCAGCTCTGCCCAACAGCGCGCTCTCAGTTCTGCGGACAAGCACGCCCTGTTGCCTTGGCTCCGAGTGCAAAGTCCCTAGCGAGCACTCACTCAGTGCAATGCACCCAGAAAGACGCTCTCGCTCGTCTTTCAAGGAGCGATTCCTAACAGCACAAGCAGCAGAGGCACAAACTGGATGACGAGAAGGGACAATGTAGAACACGTCTCTGTCCTGGCACATTGTCGTGTGCGATACGTCCCTCCGGGTCTTCGGTCCTTGCGAAGCTCTATGTACTGCGAGCGCAGCTACTTGAAGCTGAGACGGACCGCGGAGCTAGCAGCGAATTCGGAGAGCGCTAAGCACGAAGTCAAGAAGCGAGACGTGTCCCTGCAACGCGGTGCTAAGAGCAGCTTCCTCGCGGCGGGGGCGAGCTCCGGCCACAAGACATTCTCGTCCTAGCAACGGATCTCTGTGAAGGGCGTAGGCGAAAAGCTTTCGATTTCCATTCGAACTGCGAGAAAGGCAGACTGTTACACGGAACTCTGAGAACAAAGGTGCACGCCCTAGGCGGGCTTGGGCAGAAGCAGCGTTCTCGAGCTCTTGGCTGCCCGCACACTGCTGGGTATGTGGCGCCCCTGCGGCGGCTTCTGGCCGCCGACAAGTGAAAGCGGAGCAAGGCGTGGGCGAGGGCGAGGGCGGTGAACGAAGCGGCTATGTGCCGTGCTTGTGTGCACCACGTTAGAGGCTACTAGGAGAGGAAGGTGGTTGACTCTCGCTTGCCTTCCCAAGTGCCCTTAGCAGTCGGAAGGAGCAAGCTGAAGCACTGCTGCTTGTGCTGCTCCTTGGTTCCCTTGCAGCCCGCTCTGAAAGCATTGGCGGTCACTTCTAGGCGCCGAGTTGCACACACACAGCACCACGCTAAGTGCCGCGGAGAAGGGAAATCCAGAGTGCAGCGAGGAGCTTGACGTGGCTTACGTGCAGTAAGGAGAAGGTGAACCTAAGCACAGCCTCTTCAATCTGGCCGCCTCTGCTCTGGTAGCAACTTTTGCAAGACGGCAAAGGGAGACGCGAGTATGTAGAACGGAGGGCAGCGAGACGCCGTGTGTTATGCGCCCTTTCAGGGCTGCTGACAAGGGGCTACTTTAAGAACGCCTTCTTCGTCCTCGCGTCCTTCTCGCTTCGCTCTAGCTGCAAGGAGTACAGCACAGCGAAGGAGTGAGGACGGGCACTGCCCCAGCTTTTGCCCTGGCGTGCAACGGCTGTGTGCTGCTTTTCCAAGCAGCAAGAGCACTGAGAAGTGAAAGCGATTGTGAAGGAGCTCTTTGGCTGCTCGTGTGCTCTTCGCTGCACTGCGCCGCTCGCAAGCGGCTTCGTTCTTCGGCGTCTGCCGTCCGGAGAGAGCTGAACTCCAGCGGTCAGTTTCAGCTCTGCCCAACAGCGTGCTCTCAGTTCTGCGGACAAGCACGCCCTGTTGCCTTGGCTCCGAGTGCAAAGTCCCTAGCGAGCACTCACTCAGTGCAATGCACCCAGAAAGACGCTCTCGCTCGTCTTTCAAGGAGCGATTCCTAACAGCAGAAGCAGCAGAGGCACAAACTGGATGACGAGAAGGGACAATGTAGAACACGTCTCTGTCCTGGCACATTGTCGTGTGCGATACGTCCCTCCGGGTCTTCGGTCCTTGCGAAGCTCTATGTACTGCGAGCGCAGCTACTTGAAGCTGAGACGGACCGCGGAGCTAGCAGCGAATTCGGAGAGCGCTAAGCACGAAGTCAAGAAGCGAGACGTGTCCCTGCAACGCGGTGCTAAGAGCAGCTTCCTCGCGGCGGGGGCGAGCTCCGGCCACAAGACATTCTCGTCCTAGCAACGGATCTCTGTGAAGGGCGTAGGCGAAAAGCTTTCGATTTCCATTCGAACTGCGAGAAAGGCAGACTGTTACACGGAGCTCTGAGAACAAAGGTGCACGCCCTAGGCGGGCTTGGGCAGAAGCAGCGTTCTCGAGCTCTTGGCTGCCCGCACACTGCTGGGTATGTGGCGCCCCTGCGGCGGCTTCTGGCCGCCGACAAGTGAAAGCGGAGCAAGGCGTGGGCGAGGGCGAGGGCGGTGAACGAAGCGGCTATGTGCCGTGCTTGTGTGCACCACGTTAGAGGCTACTAGGAGAGGAAGGTGGTTGACTCTCGCTTGCCTTCCCAAGTGCCCTTAGCAGTCGGAAGGAGCAAGCTGAAGCACTGCTGCTTGTGCTGCTCCTTGGTTCCCTTGCAGCCCGCTCTGAAAGCATTGGCGGTCACTTCTAGGCGCCGAGTTGCACACACACAGCACCACGCTAAGTGCCGCGGAGAAGGGAAATCCAGAGTGCAGCGAGGAGCTGGACGTGGCTTACGTGCAGTAAGGAGAAGGTGACCCTAGGCTCTGCCTCTTCAATCTGGCCGCCTCTGCTCTGGTAGCAACTTTTGCAAGTCGGCAAAGGGAGCCGCGAGTATGTAGAACGGAGGGCAGCGAGACGCCGTGTGTTATGCGCCCTTTCAGGGCTGCTGACAGGGGGCTACTTTAAGAGCGCCTTGTCCTTCCTCGCGTCCATCTGGCTTCGCTCTAGCTGCAAGGAGTACAGCACAGCGAAGGAGTGAAGACGGGCACTGCCCCAGCTTTTGCCCTGGCCTGCCTGTGCTCCGCCTTTAGCTGCACACCAGAACAATGGCATTTCTTTCCCGCAAGGTAAAAAGGGCTTTAGTGTAGCCTTAGGAATGGCAAGTGCCTAGGCATTAAGTTGAGCGACCACGTATGAGGGAGTCTTTAGAGGTTTCCTCTCCCATGGCGCAGGTTTATTCTCATTTTCGTGCTGAACTGAAAAGTCCGGGCATGGCAAGTCTGCCCTGCCTTGTGCAGAGACGTACACAAATGTGGGGCTATGATCCTCTGTGTTCGGAGCTCTGCTTCCGGGTGTGTGGGCCGCCATGAGCCCGCAGCAGCCGCCGAGGACAGTGTGGATTGTGGATGAGGCTGGGCTGGCCCCCCGCCCCCCCGCTGGTCTGACAGCGGCAGGAGCTGCGTCGGAGCGGCATTGCCTGAGGGCCCCATGGGGGGCGGGGAGAGAGCCGGGATTGACCCCGAACGACACCGGAAGCGATATCCGTAGGGCCCGGAAGGCCAGCGTTGCCATCGAGTTTGGCCGGTAGGAGGCTTCTAAGGTGCTTTGAAAGGTGGAGCTTCTTTGCTCTAGGACAGTCTGGGAGAGCTGAGGGTGTCCAATCTGGAGAACAGAAGGCTCCAGGGAGACCTTCGAGCCCCTTGCAGTGCCTGCTGGGGCTCCAAGATAGCTGGGGAGGGACTTTGGAAAAGGTTCTGGACTCGCAGGACAAGGGGGAATAGCTTCAAACTGCCAGAGGGCTGGGGTAGATGGGATATTGGAAAGGAATTCTTCCTTGTGTGGGTGCTGAGGCCTGGCACATGTTGCTCAAAGAGGCTGTGTAGGAGCCCCATGGCAGGAAGTGTCCAGGGCCAGGCTGGAGCAGACATGGAGCAACCTGGACTAGTGGAAAAGTGTCCCTGCCCATGTCAGGATGTGGGAAGAAGAGACTCTGTCTCTAAGGTCGCTTCCAGTCCAAACCATTCTGGGATTCTAGGATTCATGGAAGGCCCTTTTCCAAGTGAAGTGTTGTATCTCTTGGCTCCCAGCTTGTAGTTGCCAGTTCTTCTGGAAGCAGGCGTGGCGAAGCAGCTGTGATGAGCCATGGGTTCTCAATAGGACGAGTGTGATATATTTGCAGAGAGGAAGGCTGCAGACAGATCTTCAAGGTCCAGGTAAAATAAGCAAAGGATTGAATAAAAGCCAAAGGTTGGTTGTGTTAGTTTGCTGGCTGTTGAAATGGCCCCAGGTCATTTTCAACATTTCTAATTTGGATTTGTTTGAGTAAAAAATGAATGTGTTACCTCCAGCGTAGGCTCTCCAATGCATCTCCATGTGCTCCCATCTCTTTGTTGTATATCGGGTTCTATTAACTGAAGACAGAATCATAACACAGTAGTAAAACATTTAGAGGCGTAGTTAGCCAGCTTCAGGAGTTTTCAACTCTGCTGTTGACTTTTCTGGTAACTGTAGGCAAGGCAACACAATCCAGTTACTCCACTTTCCACTTTCTTTTCCTCTCTGAGGAAAAGATGATCTTTTTTTTTTTTTTTTTTTTTCTTCTCATTTTGAAAATAGCCTTGAATGAAGAGAGTTATGCATGTGGCATGTAGGATTCATTACTTTACCTTTCTCTTCTGCTGTCTTTCGCGTACTAGTCTTTTTAAAATTTTTTTGTCGCTGTTCTCCATTCAGTAGGTTTGAAAGAATTCTAATTGTTGAGATGATGGTTCTTTGAAGGCTCACTTAGCCCACCTTTTGGGTGAAGGAAAGAAGAAGACAAGGTCCTCTAGGAAGAGTAAAAAGCATACTTTCAAGAGACATTCAGAGATGTCTGCTGATGCCATGCAATTACCGTGTAATCAGCAGAAATGTGTTGGAAAAACACCCATCAGTGACTTCACAAGAAAGCCACACTCAAGACAGGTAAAGAACAGAAGCATAAAACCCCAAAGGTATGAAATGGACAGATTTTCATTGGGAATGAGCAACTCCTGAATTCTTGGTTCTAGAACTAGGGGCTTGTAATAAATAGACTGTCTCCTTGCCAAACGTAAATTTGGTGTCATGAACTGCTCACTGCCCGTTGAAGTGCAGGGCTAGTAGACTAATATTTGCCATGGCAGGCATATTGTATGGCTTTCCTGTTAAAAAGAAATTGGTTTTGCTCATAGCAATCTAGATATGTACCCAGTCTGACACCTATTTTTTAGGCTATATTTCCAAGTAAATGGCTTCCACGATGATGCAGTAAGTTTATGTCATGAACAGGAATGAAGTGATTGCATGCATCCTTTTTTACCCTAAGCCAGCTGCTGAATAATGAGACAGAGACTCTCACTGACGCCAAGGAGTGCCCGTGCTTTTGGGAAAAGCACTGGGCAGATAAAGCCTATTTCCACATTTCTTGCTAGCGTCTCCTTCAAAGTTCATGGGTTTGCTCATCTTTTAGAGCTGTTCTAGATGTCTTTGTAGTTTACATGTACTAAATGTAGCAGGTATTGCTTTCATGGCGTCCTACTAGATTTGAAGTTGGGATCTACTCAGGCTTCAATGTCTCAGAAGAAGCAACGTTGATTCTTTGAATTCCGTTCTTGAACGTGAGAATGCTACTTATGTAGTTAATGAATTAATTAAATCGAATTCACTTGAATGGAAAAATTGTCTTGTTCATGTAGATTTTAACTTGGGAAATTGATATTTGAGTTCTACTTTTCATTGTTGTTGCTTTTCTGTATTCTTTGATTGCACAGATAGCAGATGTACTGACCAAGTATTGTGTGAAACTGGAGGAAATGTCCTTCCTCTTGGCAGCTGATGTTCACAAGCTCATTAACGCTAAGGCCATGGTAAATGTTTTACCTGGGGCAAGATAGCAGTCTGAATATTCCTAGAATGTCTTTCTTTCCCCAGATGAAATTCATTTTTTTCTGCCTATCAGTCACTGAAATATAGAAGAAATTTCTACTTGGCAGGGTATTGGTTATCATTTGTGTTCTTTTCTCCCCTCATTTTCTGTAGAAGAGACAATTTTTGGTTTGTTTTTGCATGTTGAAGCAGAGGAAGAAGAAGATGAGGAGAGGATTCCTTGTAAAAGTGAAGAAAATGAGCATGCAGAACAGGGACTAAGCATTATGCAGGTAAGCGAGCAAGAGAATAAGTTTGAAAGTGAAGGCAGTTTTGTCCAAAAGAAGGAGGAATAGGACGTCTTTTTGCTGAGAATGAATAGAAAGGTTTTTTGCATTTAGTTTGTATACGAAGCGCACAGGGCTCTAGATCCTTTTGTGGGAAAATGGAGTGTGTAAAGTTGCCAATCATTTTGGAGCGAATTTGGAGGGTGAATTTGGGGTGCCAGGTGAATTTTGGGTCGAATTCTGGGGATTTGGGGTTTCCCAGGTGAATTTCTGAGGTGAAAAGGTTCAAAAAGGTTTTTTTTTGAAAGCAAGTTAAAGCCAGAAGGTTATTGAAAATTAATAGATGTGATGCAAGTAGGTAATATGCAGACGATACACAGCGAGACAAATCATGGGAAAAATACAGTGGTAACACATGAGTGTGTGAGGATGGGATCAGTATAGCTAAGGCTCAGTTGAAGCTGAATTTGGAAAAGCATGCCAAAACTAAGAATAATAAAGGCACCTACGGGTATTTCAGTGGGAAAAGGAAGATGAAAAGAAACCTATCACACCTCCCCTATTCCCCCCCCCCCCCCACCCCCATAAGCCAGACAGGACTAGTGACAACAGACAAGGAGAAGGCTGAGGTACTCAACAAGTGTTGGTCTCAATTTTTACTGCCAGTCACTATTTCCACATCTCTCAGGTTATTGGACTGGTGGACTTGATTCTAACCCATAGTAGCAGGTCAGCTTTCAGACCACTTGAGGAACCTGAGCATGCAAGACCATGGCACCCACCCAGAGGCATGTCAGGGCCCTGAGAGAACTGGCAGCTGTAGTTGCTAAGGTGCTTCCTCCATCATATTTGAGAAATCAAGGCAACCAGCTGAAGTCTCCAGACACTGTGTTGTATTGACTCCAATCCTCTTGGTCTTTTTTGTAAATCTTAGAGCTCTGAGTCAATTTCTGCAGAGGATTCCCAATGCAGTTTCAAAAATGGAATCTTTGTTACTGGTCCTCATGTTGATCTTGGATATTTCCATTTTCTGCACTCCTTTATTTTCGAAACATTTGTAATGACTGAAAAGAAAGCTGAGACGAGGCATTATGCTCTTTCCAGTGATAGAAATGGACCTGTATTCTTTTCAGACAAATATATTTTTGCTGTGTCTAAGCACATGTGCATACCTGTGTTTGATTTATGTGTCCAGGTTTTGGCAGTGGGGCAGCCACAGGGCCGTCCTGTGACAATGGCCCAGGTGCTGCCCCGTCCCGCTTTCTTCCAACTGGCTCCACTTCAGGATGTCCTCCCTGCTGAGAGAAGAGGCTGGGACAGCACCTTTAGAAATGTGACTTTCTGGGGTTTTTTTGTTTCGTTTTGTTTTGTTATTTTTAAAGTTACTAAAAACCTTCACCCTGATTTTTTGTGTTGGGTTTGGGGCTTTTTTTTCAGTTTTGGGTGGGTTTTTTGGTGGGCTTTTTTGGGGGCTTTTTTTGTCTCTTTGGGGATTATTGGATGGGGGGTTTTGTGTGTTTGTTTGGTCTGCTTTTTTTGTTTGTTTTTTTATTACGGTTTTGTAGAGTTTTTTTAAGCAAATTGATTGGAAAACTGAATAGTCCTCCACTATAGTCTCCTGGATTCACCTGAGACTCTTCCTAGGCATCTCCCTGATCTTTTTTGCAATGAGTCTCACATCATTCTCCTGAAGAAACTGTCTGCTTATGGTTTGCATGGGTGGGCTGTTTGCTGGGTGACAAACTGGGTGATGGCCAGGCCCACAGAGTGGTGGGAAATAGAGTTCATCCAGCTGGTCCCCAAGGCTCAGTCTTGGGCCCAGTCCTGTTTAATATCTTGCTCAGTGATCTGGACAAGGGGATAGAGTACACGCCCAGGAAGTTCACAGATGATGCAAAGTTGGCTGGTAGCGTTTTTTTTCTTCTGGAGGACAGCAGGCTCTGCTTCTTCTTCCTCCTGTTCCGAGGTCGCTGCTCCCTCTTCATCCCTCATTAAGTGTGCTGATTTTGTCACTTGGATGAGAAAACAAACAATTTTAGCAACAATACTGGTGGCAGGGTACAAGAAAGGAAGAGTTCACATGAATCCCCCCCCCAACAACAGACAATACCTGATGGCGCCTCTGCCCAGCTTACTGACTACACCGGAACCCATTGTCCCCCAAAGATACTCCCTTCTCCCTGCCCCCAGCCATGATGTGAGATGGAATAGAATAACTAAGATTAAGATTCTCCCTATATAACTCCATCATACTTCGATTCTGGGAAAAACAATTCTTGAAGTTCTATCATTTCAGATCATTTGAATTTGAATTGGCATACTAAAAAGTCTAGCCAGAAACTCATGACAATATTAATAGCCCATTCTAGAATGTCCGAGATGATAGACACTTCTTTCAAGAGAATGTGATACCTCACGTGACTTCTCCAGAATTTAAATGAACAGCGGGAGTAGTCTACAAGATTCTTGCTGCCATCTGGATTTCCTGGTTTTTGGCTGGTCTATGTAAGCCAACCAGCTATTCAGCAGAGGGAATATTAGTGTGCTACTTGATGGTATGTGAGATGGAACACAGTAATTTATGGCTTTTTGCATAGTGATGAAGCTGTAAAGAAAGCTCCGTAATGCTCTGACAAGGAGGCTGCTGGACTTCAAGCAGCAAAGGCCCAAAACGAACCAGTGAAAAGGTGTCATTGAAAAAAAAAAAAAAAAAAAAAAGCCAGGTGGGGAGCAAAGTGATACTTAAGGGCAGTTTACTGAAAGAGGAAATCTAGTGAAAAAAAGGTCCAAGAGTGAAGGAATAACAGGGAAAATGAAACTAAGGAAGGAAATCAATCTCAGCTAATCATTTCAGAAGCTAACAAGTTGTCATTGCAATGATGCATAAAGTGAGAAATTATAAATATGTCTGCGCCAAAATCTGAATTATGAACTTTATTGCATTCTGTCTTTCACGGAATCATACAACAGTCTGTGATTAAAGATCACCTAGTCCTACTTCCTTGCCAGGTAGATCTTACAGTAGATCAAATTGCTCAAGACTAGCCAAACTGATAAGGAGCACTCTCAATGATGGGGCATCCACAACTTCTCTGGAACAGCCGTTTGAGTGTCTCACCAGCTTCATTGTAGAAAAGCTTTTCCTTTTAGCCAGTCTAAACCTAGTCTCAGTTTGAAAGCATGTCCCCTTGTCCTTTCTCTGCAAACCTTCCTAAAAAGTCTTTCTCCATTGGTCTTATACCCTCTTTACATATTCAAAGGCCACAATACTGTCTCTCCAGAAACCTCTCTTCTCCAGGCTAAAAGATCCTATTTTTCACAAGAACCAGGTCATAAACTGAAATGGAAGACATCTCAGGAGATCAGATCATCCAACAGCTCAGCGTAAGAATAGCTCTGAAGTCAGATCAACTAGCTTAGGGCTGTGTCTGTTTGAATTTTGAAAATTAGCAGGACTTGAAATGCTTCAAGGAAGAGAACTCTGGGTGGCTCCAGAAACAGCCTGAGAAACTCGAGCAAACTCGAAACCTCAGAAACTACCACTGCTTTCTCTCCCTCAGCCCAAGCAGTCCCAAAGAAGAAGTGTTCCCAGCAGGCTGGGATAGCACGCATATACACTACATATACATGACAGGCATCGCCAGCAGCCACATCCTGCTCCTTTCTGTGGCTGGCAAGAGTGAGACTGGATGTTTACATGTGGGCAACCTGGGTCCCTCCAGCAGCTCACACACTCAGCCTGCCCAGTGACCCCACTGAATTCCAGTATTCGCAGTGTGCCAAGGCCACAGCACTACTCCGCTTGCTGGCACAGACCATCACACGCCTCCTAAATCAGTCAGGACTCCCCTGGTCCCACAGCCAGCACCCCACTTGCTCTCCCCCAGGCCACTGCCATTGTTCACCAACTTCTCCACTTTGATCTTTGCTGGTGCTCTCAACACTGGCACACCCAGATGTTCTGCAGCTGTTGTCTCCTGGTGGAAAGGACTTGTAAAGCCGTGTTTCCACACAGGACTTCCACAACCTTTCAAAGCAACCTTTTCTGGGGTATGAACAATCTCATTCAAATGTCAACATTTCTTTTCCCATATGTGAAATCAGAATTTCCTTCTTCCGGGCATGCCCAAAACAAGGCACAAACTACATTGTGCCTTCTGTTTCACATGCTGAGTCGTTTGTAAACAATGCTAGGAGAATACCTGTTTTGATCCAAGCTAATCTCTGGCCCTTATAGTGCTTTCGGTAGTTAGTTTTGCTTTGCTATTTACTTGATGTCCCATTGAATTGTTGAATCATAAACAGACTATCTGTCTGTATAGCAGCATAGCAGTGATGAATAAATGCAAGAGAAGGAGCAAGGTGATTGTTTGCTAGACTCTTCCTAGAAACTGAGAAATCTGTTACTTAATGCTGACCACAGCAGATGGAGGAAGCATCCTACATGATGTCAAAGCAAGGAAGCTGTAATCACTTTTATGATTACAGTCAAGGCACTGCTTTTGCCACCATAAGTGGAGTGCAGGGAATCTTAAAAGACGACACTCTAACTGTTGTCCATGCTCACTGAGAAAATAATGCTTTTACAGCAGAGCAGGTCTCACCGCAGCTAAATCATGGCTTCAACTGTACACCGCCTTCAAAAAAGCCCACAAAAACACAAATGAAAGGATTTGGAACCCAAGGGAATCTCGGATTGTGACATCAGCTCACTTTGGATTCTTTCCAAATTCTCAATTCCATTTTCTTCCCAGCCAATTATCCCACCTAACCTGAGATGTAACTTATGGATATCTAACACATCTAGTTACCTTAGAATTAGATTGCCACTAGGCAAAAAGACAGAAACAAGCAGTTAAGTTCAGACTGAAACCAAGGGTGTTTAGAACAGCAATACTTGGACGTAACTATTCTTGATCAAACCAAAACTTTTAGGACTTACCCATGTATTTTTGGAGGTGGAAAAAGTCCCTAGGGAGCTCACACTCAGTGCCTGGAGAGACGCTCTCGCTGGTTTTTCAAGGACCGATTCGTCACAGCAGAGGCAGCAGAGCACAAGATGGCCGAAGAGAAGGGGCAGTGTAGAATTCTCGGTCTGTCTCTGTCTCCACTCAGTGCAGAACGTCCTTGTCCTGGCACATTGTCGTGTGCGATATGTCCCTCCGGGTCTTCGGTCCTTGCGAAGCTCTAAGTACTGCGAGCGCAGCTACGCAGCTGCGAGCGAAGCTGAGACGGACCGCGGAGCTAGCGGCGAATTCGGAGAGCGCTAAGCACGAAGTCAAGAAGCGAGACGTGTCCCTGCAACGCGGTGCTAAGAGCAGCTTCCTCGCGGCGGGGGCGAGCTCCGGCCACAAGACATTCTCGTCCTAGCAACGGATCTCTGTGAAGGGCGTAGGCGAAAAGCTTTCGATTTCCATTCGAACTGCGAGAAAGGCAGACTGTTACACGGAGCTCTGAGAACAAAGGTGCACGCCCTAGGCGGGCTTGGGCAGAAGCAGCGTTCTCGAGCTCTTGGCTGCCCGCACACTGCTGGGTATGTGGCGCCCCTGCGGCGGCTTCTGGCCGCCGACAAGTGAAAGCGGAGCAAGGCGTGGGCGAGGGCGAGGGCGGTGAACGAAGCGGCTATGTGCCGTGCTTGTGTGCACCACGTTAGAGGCTACTAGGAGAGGAAGGTGGTTGACTCTCGCTTGCCTTCCCAAGTGCCCTTAGCAGTCGGAAGGAGCAAGCTGAAGCACTGCTGCTTGTGCTGCTCCTTGGTTCCCTTGCAGCCCGCTCTGAAAGCATTGGCGGTCACTTCTAGGCGCCGAGTTGCACACACACAGCACCACGCTAAGTGCCGCGGAGAAGGGAAATCCAGAGTGCAGCGAGGAGCTTGACGTGGCTTACGTGCAGTAAGGAGAAGGTGAACCTAAGCACAGCCTCTTCAATCTGGCCGCCTCTGCTCTGGTAGCAACTTTTGCAAGACGGCAAAGGGAGACGCGAGTATGTAGAACGGAGGGCAGCGAGACGCCGTGTGTTATGCGCCCTTTCAGGGCTGCTGACAAGGGGCTACTTTAAGAACGCCTTCTTCGTCCTCGCGTCCTTCTCGCTTCGCTCTAGCTGCAAGGAGTACAGCACAGCGAAGGAGTGAGGACGGGCACTGCCCCAGCTTTTGCCCTGGCGTGCAACGGCTGTGTGCTGCTTTTCCAAGCAGCAAGAGCACTGAGAAGTGAAAGCGATTGTGAAGGAGCTCTTTGGCTGCTCGTGTGCTCTTCGCTGCACTGCGCCGCTCGCAAGCGGCTTCGTTCTTCGGCGTCTGCCGTCCGGAGAGAGCTGAACTGCAGCGGTCAGTTTCAGCTCTGCCCAACAGCGCGCTCTCAGTTCTGCGGACAAGCACGCCCTGTTGCCTTGGCTCCGAGTGCAAAGTCCCTAGCGAGCACTCACTCAGTGCAATGCACCCAGAAAGACGCTCTCGCTCGTCTTTCAAGGAGCGATTCCTAACAGCAGAAGCAGCAGAGGCACAAACTGGATGACGAGAAGGGACAATGTAGAACACGTCTCTGTCCTGGCACATTGTCGTGTGCGATACGTCCCTCCGGGTCTTCGGTCCTTGCGAAGCTCTATGTACTGCGAGCGCAGCTACTTGAAGCTGAGACGGACCGCGGAGCTAGCAGCGAATTCGGAGAGCGCTAAGCACGAAGTCAAGAAGCGAGACGTGTCCCTGCAACGCGGTGCTAAGAGCAGCTTCCTCGCGGCGGGGGCGAGCTACGGCCACAAGACATTCTCGTCCTAGCAACGGATCTCTGTGAAGGGCGTAGGCGAAAAGCTTTCGATTTCCATTCGAACTGCGAGAAAGGCAGACTGTTACACGGAGCTCTGAGAACAAAGGTGCACGCCCTAGGCGGGCTTGGGCAGAAGCAGCGTTCTCGAGCTCTTGGCTGCCCGCACACTGCTGGGTATGTGGCGCCCCTGCGGCGGCTTCTGGCCGCCGACAAGTGAAAGCGGAGCAAGGCGTGGGCGAGGGCGAGGGCGGTGAACGAAGCGGCTATGTGCCGTGCTTGTGTGCACCACGTTAGAGGCTACTAGGAGAGGAAGGTGGTTGACTCTCGCTTGCCTTCCCAAGTGCCCTTAGCAGTCGGAAGGAGCAAGCTGAAGCACTGCTGCTTGTGCTGCTCCTTGGTTCCCTTGCAGCCCGCTCTGAAAGCATTGGCGGTCACTTCTAGGCGCCGAGTTGCACACACACAGCACCACGCTAAGTGCCGCGGAGAAGGGAAATCCAGAGTGCAGCGAGGAGCTTGACGTGGCTTACGTGCAGTAAGGAGAAGGTGAACCTAAGCACAGCCTCTTCAATCTGGCCGCCTCTGCTCTGGTAGCAACTTTTGCAAGACGGCAAAGGGAGACGCGAGTATGTAGAACGGAGGGCAGCGAGACGCCGTGTGTTATGCGCCCTTTCAGGGCTGCTGACAAGGGGCTACTTTAAGAAGGCCTTCTTCGTCCTCGCGTCCTTCTCGCTTCGCTCTAGCTGCAAGGAGTACAGCACAGCGAAGGAGTGAGGACGGGCACTGCCCCAGCTTTTGCCCTGGCGTGCAACGGCTGTGTGCTGCTTTTCCAAGCAGCAAGAGCACTGAGAAGTGAAAGCGATTGTGAAGGAGCTCTTTGGCTGCTCGTGTGCTCTTCGCTGCACTGCGCCGCTCGCAAGCGGCTGCGTTCTTCGACGTCTGCCGTCCGGAGAGAGCTGAACTGCAGCGGTCAGTTTCAGCTCTGCCCAACAGCGTGCTCTCAGTTCTGCGGACAAGCACGCCCTGTTGCCTTGGCTCCGAGTGCAAAGTCCCTAGCGAGCACTCACTCAGTGCAGTGCACCCAGAAAGACGCTCTCGCTCGTCTTTCAAGGAGCGATTCCTAACAGCAGAAGCAGCAGAGGCACAAACTGGATGACGAGAAGGGACAATGTAGAACACGTCTCTGTCCCGGCAGATTGTCGTGTGCGATATGTCCCTCCGGGTCTTCGGTCCTTGCGAAGCTCTATGTACTGCGAGCGCTGCTACTTGCAGCTGAGAAGGACCGCGGAGCTAGCAGCGAATTCGGAGAGCGCTAAGCACGAAGTCAAGAAGCGAGACGTGTCCCTGCAATGCGGTGCTAAGAGCAGCTTCCTCGCGGCGGGGGCGAACTCCGGCCACAAGACATTCTCGTCGTAGCAACGGATCTCTGTGAAGGGCGTAGGCGAAAAGCTTTCGTTTTCCATTCGAACTGCGAGAGAGGCAGACTGTTACACGGAGCTCTGAGAACAAAGGTGCACGCCCTAGGCTGGCTTGGGCAGAAGCAGCGTTCTCGAGCTCTTGGCTGCCCGCACACTGCTGGGTATGTGGCGCCCCTGCGGCGGCTTCTGGCCGCCGACAAGTGAAAGCGGAGCAAGGCGTGGGCGAGGGCGAGGGCGGTGAACGAAGCGGCTATGTGCCGTGCTTGTGTGCACCACGTTAGAGGCTACTAGGAGAGGAAGGTGGTTGACTCTCGCTTGCCTTCCCAAGTGCCCTTAGCAGTCGGAAGGAGCAAGCTGAAGCACTGCTGCTTGTGCTGCTCCTTGGTTCCCTTGCAGCCCGCTCTGAAAGCATTGGCGGTCACTTCTAGGCGCCGAGTTGCACACACACAGCACCACGCTAAGTGCCGCGGAGAAGGGAAATCCAGAGTGCAGCGAGGAGCTTGACGTGGCTTACGTGCAGTAAGGAGAAGGTGAACCTAAGCACAGCCTCTTCAATCTGGCCGCCTCTGCTCTGGTAGCAACTTTTGCAAGACGGCAAAGGGAGACGCGAGTATGTAGAACGGAGGGCAGCGAGACGCCGTGTGTTATGCGCCCTTTCAGGGCTGCTGACAAGGGGCTACTTTAAGAAGGCCTTCTTCGTCCTCGCGTCCTTCTCGCTTCGCTCTAGCTGCAAGGAGTACAGCACAGCGAAGGAGTGAGGACGGGCACTGCCCCAGCTTTTGCCCTGGCGTGCAACGGCTGTGTGCTGCTTTTCCAAGCAGCAAGAGCACTGAGAAGTGAAAGCGATTGTGAAGGAGCTCTTTGGCTGCTCGTGTGCTCTTCGCTGCACTGCGCCGCTCGCAAGCGGCTTCGTTCTTCGGCGTCTGCCGTCCGGAGAGAGCTGAACTGCAGCGGTCAGTTTCAGCTCTGCCCAACAGCGTGCTCTCAGTTCTGCGGACAAGCACGCCCTGTTGCCTTGGCTCCGAGTGCAAAGTCCCTAGCGAGCACTCACTCAGTGCAGTGCACCCAGAAAGACGCTCTCGCTCGTCTTTCAAGGAGCGATTCCTAACAGCAGAAGCAGCAGAGGCACAAACTGGATGACGAGAAGAGACAATGTAGAACACGTCTCTGTCCTGGCACATTGTCGTGTGCGATACGTCCCTCCGGGTCTTCGGTCCTTGCGAAGCTCTATGTACTGCGAGCGCTGCTACTTGCAGCTGAGAAGGACCGCGGAGCTAGCAGCGAATTCGGAGAGCGCTAAGCACGAAGTCAAGAAGCGAGACGTGTCCCTGCAACGCGGTGCTAAGAGCAGCTTCCTCGCGGCGGGGGCGAGCTCTGGCCACAAGACATTCTCGTCCTGGCAACGGATCTCTATGAAGGTCGTATGCGAAAAGCTTTCGATTTCCATTCGAACTGCGAGAGAGGCAGACTGTTACACGGAGCTCTGAGAACAAAGGTGCACGCCCTAGGCTGGCTTGGGCAGAAGAAGCGTTCTCGAGCTCTTGGCTGCCCGCACACTGCTGGGTATGTGGCGCCCCTGCAGCGGCTTCTGGCCGCCGGCAAGTGAAAGCGGAGCAAGGCTTGGGCGAGGGCGGTGAACGAAGCGGCTATGCGCCGTGCTTGTGTGCACCACGTTAGAGGCTACTAGGAGAGGAAGGTGGTTGACTCTCGCTTGCCTTCCCAAGTGCCCTTAGCAGTCGGAAGGAGCAAGCTGAAGCACTGCTGCTTGTGCTGCTCCTTGGTTCCCTTGCAGCCCGCTCTGAAAGCATTGGCGGTCACTTCTAGGCGCCGAGTTGCACACACACAGCACCACGTTAAGTGCTGCGGAGAAGGGAAATCCAGAGTGCAGCGAGGAGCTGGACGCGGCTTACGTGCATGAAGTAGAAGGTGAACCTAGGCACTGCCTCTTCAATCTGGCCGCCTCTGCTCTGGTAGGAACTTTTGCGAGTCGGCAAAGGGAGCCGCGAGTATGTAGAACGGAGGGCAGCGAGACGCCGTGTGTTATGCGCCCTTTCAGGGCTGCTGACAGGGGGCTACTTTAAGAAGGCCTTCTTCGTCCTCGCGTCCTTCTCGCTTCGCTCTAGCTGCATGGAGTACAGCACAGCGAAGGAGTGAAGACGGGCACTGCCCCAGCTTTTGCCCTGGCGTGCAACGGCTGTGTGCTGCTTTTCCAAGCAGCAAGAGCACTGAGAAGTGAAAGCGATTGTGAAGGAGCTCTTTGGCTGCTCGTGTGCTCTTCGCTGCACTGCGCCGCTCGCAAGCGGCTTCGTTCTTCGGCGTCTGCCGTCCGGAGAGAGCTGAACTGCAGCGGTCAGTTTCAGCTCTGCCCAACAGCGTGCTCTCAGTTCTGCGGACAAGCACGCCCTGTTGCCTTGGCTCCGAGTGCAAAGTCCCTAGCGAGCACTCACTCAGTGCAGTGCACCCAGAAAGACGCTCTCGCTCGTCTTTCAAGGAGCGATTCCTAACAGCAGAAGCAGCAGAGGCACAAACTGGATGACGAGAAGAGACAATGTAGAACACGTCTCTGTCCTGGCACATTGTCGTGTGCGATATGTCCCTCCGGGTCTTCGGTCCTTGCGAAGCTATATGTAATGCGAGCGCTGCTACTTGCAGCTGAGAAGGACCGCGGAGCTAGCAGCGAATTCGGAGAGCGCTAAGCACGAAGTCAAGAAGCGAGACGTGTCCCTGCAACGCGGTGCTAAGAGCAGCTTCCTCGCGGCGGGGGCGAGCTCTGGCCACAAGACATTCTCGTCCTGGCAACGGATCTCTATGAAGGTCGTAGGCGAAAAGCTTTCGTTTTCCATTCGAACTGCGAGAGAGGCAGACTGTTACACGGAGCTCTGAGAACAAAGGTGCACGCCCTAGGCTGGCTTGGGCAGAAGAAGCGTTCTCGAGCTCTTGGCTGCCCGCACACTGCTGGGTATGTGGCGCCCCTGCAGCGGCTTCTGGCCGCCGGCAAGTAAAAGCGGAGCAAGGCGTGGGCGAGGGCGAGGGCGGTGAACGAAGCGACAAAAGCGCCGTGCTTGTGTGCACCACGTTAGAGGCTACTAGGAGAGGAAGGTGGTTGACTCTCGCTTGCCTTCCCAAGTGCCCTTAGCAGTCGGAAGGAGCAAGCTGAAGCACTGCTGCTTGTGCTGCTCCTTGGTTCCCTTGCAGCCCGCTCTGAAAGCATTGGCGGTCACTTCTAAGCGCCGAGTTGCACACACACAGCACCACGTTAAGTGCTGCGGAGAAGGGAAATCCAGAGTGCAGCGAGGAGCTGGACGTGGCTTACGTGCAGTAAGGAGAAGGTGAACCTAAGCAGTGCCTCTTCAATCTGGCCGCCTCTGCTCTGGTAGCAACTTTTGCGAGTCGCCAAAGGGAGCCGCGAGTATGTAGAACGGAGGGCAGCGAGACGCCGTGTTTTATGCGCCCTTTCAGGGCTGCTGACAAGGGGCTACTTTAAGAAGGACTTCTTCGTCCTCGCGTCCTTCTCGCTTCGCTCTGTCTGCAAGGAGTACAGCACAGCGAAGGAGTGAGGACGGGCACTGCCCCAGCTTTTGCCCTGGCGTGCAACGGCTGTGTGCTGCTTTTCCAAGCAGCAAGAGCACTGAGAAGTGAAAGCGATTGTGAAGGAGCTCTTTGGCTGCTCGTGTGCTCTTCGCTGCACTGCGCCGCTCGCAAGCGGCTTCGTTCTTCGGCGTCTGCCGTCCGGAGAGAGCTGAACTGCAGCGGTCAGTTTCAGCTCTGCCCAACAGCGTGCTCTCAGTTCTGCGGACAAGCACGCCCTGTTGCCTTGGCTCCGAGTGCAAAGTCCTTAGCGAGCACTCACTCAGTGCAATGCACCCAGAAAGACGCTCTCGCTCGTCTTTCAAGGAGCGATTCCTAACAGCAGAAGCAGCAGAGGCACAAACTGGATGACGAGAAGAGACAATGTAGAACACGTCTCTGTCCTGGCACATTGTCGTGTGCGATACGTCCCTCCGGGTCTTCGGTCCTTGCGAAGCTCTATGTACTGCGAGCGCTGCTACTTGCAGCTGAGAAGGACAGCGGAGCTAGCAGCGAATTCGGAGAGCGCTAAGCACGAAGTCAAGAAGCGAGACGTGTCCCTGCAATGCGGTGCTAAGAGCAGCTTCCTCGCGGCGGGGGCGAACTCCGGCCACAAGACATTCTCGTCGTAGCAACGGATCTCTGTGAAGGGCGTAGGCGAAAAGCTTTCGTTTTCCATTCGAACTGCGAGAGAGGCAGACTGTTACACGGAGCTCTGAGAACAAAGGTGCACGCCCTAGGCTGGCTTGGGCAGAAGCAGCGTTCTCGAGCTCTTGGCTGCCCGCACACTGCTGGGTATGTGGCGCCCCTGCGGCGGCTTCTGGCCGCCGGCAAGTGAAAGCGGAGCAAGGCGTGGGCGAGGGCGAGGGCGGTGAACGAAGCGGCTATGTGCCGTGCTTGTGTGCACCACGTTAGAGGCTACTAGGAGAGGAAGGTGGTTGACTCTCGCTTGCCTTCCCAAGTGCCCTTAGCAGTCGGAAGGAGCAAGCTGAAGCACTGCTGCTTGTGCTGCTCCTTGGTTCCCTTGCAGCCCGCTCTGAAAGCATTGGCGGTCACTTCTAGGCGCCGAGTTGCACACACACAGCACCACGCTAAGTGCCGCGGAGAAGGGAAATCCAGAGTGCAGCGAGGAGCTTGACGTGGCTTACGTGCAGTAAGGAGAAGGTGAACCTAAGCACAGCCTCTTCAATCTGGCCGCCTCTGCTCTGGTAGCAACTTTTGCAAGACGGCAAAGGGAGACGCGAGTATGTAGAACGGAGGGCAGCGAGACGCCGTGTGTTATGCGCCCTTTCAGGGCTGCTGACAAGGGGCTACTTTAAGAAGGCCTTCTTCGTCCTCGCGTCCTTCTCGCTTCGCTCTAGCTGCAAGGAGTACAGCACAGCGAAGGAGTGAGGACGGGCACTGCCCCAGCTTTTGCCCTGGCGTGCAACGGCTGTGTGCTGCTTTTCCAAGCAGCAAGAGCACTGAGAAGTGAAAGCGATTGTGAAGGAGCTCTTTGGCTGCTCGTGTGCTCTTCGCTGCACTGCGCCGCTCGCAAGCGGCTTCGTTCTTCGGCGTCTGCCGTCCGGAGAGAGCTGAACTGCAGCGGTCAGTTTCAGCTCTGCCCAACAGCGCGCTCTCAGTTCTGCGGACAAGCACGCCCTGTTGCCTTGGCTCCGAGTGCAAAGTCCCTAGCGAGCACTCACTCAGTGCAGTGCACCCAGAAAGACGCTCTCGCTCGTCTTTCAAGGAGCGATTCCTAACAGCAGAAGCAGCAGAGGCACAAACTGGATGACGAGAAGAGACAATGTAGAACACGTCTCTGTCCTGGCACATTGTCGTGTGCGATACGTCCCTCCGGGTCTTCGGTCCTTGCGAAGCTCTATGTACTGCGAGCGCTGCTACTTGCAGCTGAGAAGGACCGCGGAGCTAGCAGCGAATTCGGAGAGCGCTAAGCACGAAGTCAAGAAGCGAGACGTGTCCCTGCAACGCGGTGCTAAGAGCAGCTTCCTCGCGGCGGGGGCGAGCTCTGGCCACAAGACATTCTCGTCCTGGCAACGGATCTCTATGAAGGTCGTATGCGAAAAGCTTTCGATTTCCATTCGAACTGCGAGAGAGGCAGACTGTTACACGGAGCTCTGAGAACAAAGGTGCACGCCCTAGGCTGGCTTGGGCAGAAGAAGCGTTCTCGAGCTCTTGGCTGCCCGCACACTGCTGGGTATGTGGCGCCCCTGCAGCGGCTTCTGGCCGCCGGCAAGTGAAAGCGGAGCAAGGCGTGGGCGAGGGCGAGGGCGGTGAACGAAGCGGCTATGTGCCGTGCTTGTGTGCACCACGTTAGAGGCTACTAGGAGAGGAAGGTGGTTGACTCTCGCTTGCCTTCCCAAGTGCCCTTAGCAGTCGGAAGGAGCAAGCTGAAGCACTGCTGCTTGTGCTGCTCCTTGGTTCCCTTGCAGCCCGCTCTGAAAGCATTGGCGGTCACTTCTAGGCGCCGAGTTGCACACACACAGCACCACGTTAAGTGCTGCGGAGAAGGGAAATCCAGAGTGCAGCGAGGAGCTGGACGCGGCTTACGTGCATGAAGTAGAAGGTGAACCTAGGCACTGCCTCTTCAATCTGGCCGCCTCTGCTCTGGTAGCAACTTTTGCGAGTCGGCAAAGGGAGCCGCGAGTATGTAGAACGGAGGGCAGCGAGACGCCGTGTGTTATGCGCCCTTTCAGGGCTGCTGACAGGGGGCTACTTTAAGAAGGCCTTCTTCGTCCTCGCGTCCTTCTCGCTTCGCTCTAGCTGCATGGAGTACAGCACAGCGAAGGAGTGAAGACGGGCACTGCCCCAGCTTTTGCCCTGGCGTGCAACGGCTGTGTGCTGCTTTTCCAAGCAGCAAGAGCACTGAGAAGTGAAAGCGATTGTGAAGGAGCTCTTTGGCTGCTCGTGTGCTCTTCGCTGCACTGCGCCGCTCGCAAGCGGCTTCGTTCTTCGGCGTCTGCCGTCCGGAGAGAGCTGAACTGCAGCGGTCAGTTTCAGCTCTGCCCAACAGCGTGCTCTCAGTTCTGCGGACAAGCACGCCCTGTTGCCTTGGCTCCGAGTGCAAAGTCCCTAGCGAGCACTCACTCAGTGCAGTGCACCCAGAAAGACGCTCTCGCTCGTCTTTCAAGGAGCGATTCCTAACAGCAGAAGCAGCAGAGGCACAAACTGGATGACGAGAAGAGACAATGTAGAACACGTCTCTGTCCTGGCACATTGTCGTGTGCGATATGTCCCTCCGGGTCTTCGGTCCTTGCGAAGCTATATGTAATGCGAGCGCTGCTACTTGCAGCTGAGAAGGACCGCGGAGCTAGCAGCGAATTCGGAGAGCGCTAAGCACGAAGTCAAGAAGCGAGACGTGTCCCTGCAACGCGGTGCTAAGAGCAGCTTCCTCGCGGCGGGGGCGAGCTCTGGCCACAAGACATTCTCGTCCTGGCAACGGATCTCTATGAAGGTCGTAGGCGAAAAGCTTTCGTTTTCCATTCGAACTGCGAGAGAGGCAGACTGTTACACGGAGCTCTGAGAACAAAGGTGCACGCCCTAGGCTGGCTTGGGCAGAAGAAGCGTTCTCGAGCTCTTGGCTGCCCGCACACTGCTGGGTATGTGGCGCCCCTGCAGCGGTTTCTGGCCGCCGGCAAGTAAAAGCGGAGCAAGGCGTGGGCGAGGGCGAGGGCGGTGAACGAAGCGACAAAAGCGCCTTGCTTGTGTGCACCACGTTAGAGGCTACTAGGAGAGGAAGGTGGTTGACTCTCGCTTGCCTTCCCAAGTGCCCTTAGCAGTCGGAAGGAGCAAGCTGAAGCACTGCTGCTTGTGCTGCTCCTTGGTTCCCTTGCAGCCCGCTCTGAAAGCATTGGCGGTCACTTCTAAGCGCCGAGTTGCACACACACAGCACCACGTTAAGTGCTGCGGAGAAGGGAAATCCAGAGTGCAGCGAGGAGCTGGACGTGGCTTACGTGCAGTAAGGAGAAGGTGAACCTAAGCAGTGCCTCTTCAATCTGGCCGCCTCTGCTCTGGTAGCAACTTTTGCGAGTCGCCAAAGGGAGCCGCGAGTATGTAGAACGGAGGGCAGCGAGACGCCGTGTTTTATGCGCCCTTTCAGGGCTGCTGACAAGGGGCTACTTTAAGAAGGACTTCTTCGTCCTCGCGTCCTTCTCGCTTCGCTCTAGCTGCATGGAGTACAGCACAGCGAAGGAGTGAAGACGGGCACTGCCCCAGCTTTTGCCCTGGCGTGCAACGGCTGTGTGCTGCTTTTCCATGCAGCAAGAGCACTGAGAAGTGAAAGCGATTGTGAAGGAGCTCTTTGGCTGCTCGTGTGCTCTTCGCTGCACAGCGCCGCTCGCAAGCGGCTGCGTTCTTCGGCGTCTGCCGTCCGGAGAGAGCTGAACTGCAGCGGTCAGTTTCAGCTCTGCCCAACAGTGTGCTCTCAGTTCTGCGGACAAGCACGCCCTGTTGCCTTGGCTCCGAGTGCAAAGTCCCTAGCGAGCACTCACTCAGTGCAATGCACCCAGAAAGACGCTCTCGCTCGTCTTTCAAGGAGCGATTCCTAACAGCAGAAGCAGCAGAGGCACAAACAGGATGACGAGAAGAGACAATGTAGAACACGTCTCTGTCCTGGCACATTGTCGTGTGCGATACGTCCCTCCGGGTCTTCGGTCCTTGCGAAGCTCTATGTACTGCGAGCGCAGCTACTTGCAGCTGAGACGGACCGCGGAGCTAGCGGCGAATTCGGAGAGCGCTAAGCACGAAGTCAAGAAGCGAGACGTGTCCCTGCAACGCGGTGCTAAGAGCAGCTTCCTCGCGGCGGGGGCGAGCTCCGGCCACAAGACATTCTCGTCCTAGCAACGGATCTCTGTGAAGGGCGTAGGCGAAAAGCTTTCGATTTCCATTCGAACTGCGAGAAAGGCAGACTGTTACACGGAGCTCTGAGAACAAAGGTGCACGCCCTAGGCGGGCTTGGGCAGAAGCAGCGTTCTCGAGCTCTTGGCTGCCCGCACACTGCTGGGTATGTGGCGCCCCTGCGGCGGCTTCTGGCCGCCGACAAGTGAAAGCGGAGCAAGGCGTGGGCGAGGGCGAGGGCGGTGAACGAAGCGGCTATGTGCCGTGCTTGTGTGCACCACGTTAGAGGCTACTAGGAGAGGAAGGTGGTTGAATCTCGCTTGCCTTCCCAAGTGCCCTTAGCAGTCGGAAGGAGCAAGCTGAAGCACTGCTGCTTGTGCTGCTCCTTGGTTCCCTTGCAGCCCGCTCTGAAAGCATTGGCGGTCACTTCTAGGCGCCGAGTTGCACACACACAGCACCACGCTAAGTGCCGCGGAGAAGGGAAATCCAGAGTGCAGCGAGGAGCTGGACGTGGCTTACGTGCAGTAAGGAGAAGGTGACCCTAGGCACTGCCTCTTCAATCTGGCCGCCTCTGCTCTGGTAGCAACTTTTGCGAGTCGCCAAAGGGAGCCGCGAGTATGTAGAACGGAGGGCAGCGAGACGCCGTGTTTTATGCGCCCTTTCAGGGCTGCTGACAAGGGGCTACTTTAAGAAGGACTTCTTCGTCCTCGCGTCCTTCTCGCTTCGCTCTGTCTGCAAGGAGTACAGCACAGCGAAGGAGTGAGGACGGGCACTGCCCCAGCTTTTGCCCTGGCGTGCAACGGCTGTGTGCTGCTTTTCCAAGCAGCAAGAGCACTGAGAAGTGAAAGCGATTGTGAAGGAGCTCTTTGGCTGCTCGTGTGCTCTTCGCTGCACTGCGCCGCTCGCAAGCGGCTTCGTTCTTCGGCGTCTGCCGTCCGGAGAGAGCTGAACTGCAGCGGTCAGTTTCAGCTCTGCCCAACAGCGTGCTCTCAGTTCTGCGGACAAGCACGCCCTGTTGCCTTGGCTCCGAGTGCAAAGTCCTTAGCGAGCACTCACTCAGTGCAATGCACCCAGAAAGACGCTCTCGCTCGTCTTTCAAGGAGCGATTCCTAACAGCAGAAGCAGCAGAGGCACAAACTGGATGACGAGAAGAGACAATGTAGAACACGTCTCTGTCCTGGCACATTGTCGTGTGCGATACGTCCCTCCGGGTCTTCGGTCCTTGCGAAGCTCTATGTACTGCGAGCGCTGCTACTTGCAGCTGAGAAGGACAGCGGAGCTAGCAGCGAATTCGGAGAGCGCTAAGCACGAAGTCAAGAAGCGAGACGTGTCCCTGCAATGCGGTGCTAAGAGCAGCTTCCTCGCGGCGGGGGCGAACTCCGGCCACAAGACATTCTCGTCGTAGCAACGGATCTCTGTGAAGGGCGTAGGCGAAAAGCTTTCGTTTTCCATTCGAACTGCGAGAGAGGCAGACTGTTACACGGAGCTCTGAGAACAAAGGTGCACGCCCTAGGCTGGCTTGGGCAGAAGCAGCGTTCTCGAGCTCTTGGCTGCCCGCACACTGCTGGGTATGTGGCGCCCCTGCGGCGGCTTCTGGCCGCCGGCAAGTGAAAGCGGAGCAAGGCGTGGGCGAGGGCGAGGGCGGTGAACGAAGCGGCTATGTGCCGTGCTTGTGTGCACCACGTTAGAGGCTACTAGGAGAGGAAGGTGGTTGACTCTCGCTTGCCTTCCCAAGTGCCCTTAGCAGTCGGAAGGAGCAAGCTGAAGCACTGCTGCTTGTGCTGCTCCTTGGTTCCCTTGCAGCCCGCTCTGAAAGCATTGGCGGTCACTTCTAGGCGCCGAGTTGCACACACACAGCACCACGCTAAGTGCCGCGGAGAAGGGAAATCCAGAGTGCAGCGAGGAGCTTGACGTGGCTTACGTGCAGTAAGGAGAAGGTGAACCTAAGCACAGCCTCTTCAATCTGGCCGCCTCTGCTCTGGTAGCAACTTTTGCAAGACGGCAAAGGGAGACGCGAGTATGTAGAACGGAGGGCAGCGAGACGCCGTGTGTTATGCGCCCTTTCAGGGCTGCTGACAAGGGGCTACTTTAAGAAGGCCTTCTTCGTCCTCGCGTCCTTCTCGCTTCGCTCTAGCTGCAAGGAGTACAGCACAGCGAAGGAGTGAGGACGGGCACTGCCCCAGCTTTTGCCCTGGCGTGCAACGGCTGTGTGCTGCTTTTCCAAGCAGCAAGAGCACTGAGAAGTGAAAGCGATTGTGAAGGAGCTCTTTGGCTGCTCGTGTGCTCTTCGCTGCACTGCGCCGCTCGCAAGCGGCTTCGTTCTTCGGCGTCTGCCGTCCGGAGAGAGCTGAACTGCAGCGGTCAGTTTCAGCTCTGCCCAACAGCGCGCTCTCAGTTCTGCGGACAAGCACGCCCTGTTGCCTTGGCTCCGAGTGCAAAGTCCCTAGCGAGCACTCACTCAGTGCAGTGCACCCAGAAAGACGCTCTCGCTCGTCTTTCAAGGAGCGATTCCTAACAGCAGAAGCAGCAGAGGCACAAACTGGATGACGAGAAGAGACAATGTAGAACACGTCTCTGTCCTGGCACATTGTCGTGTGCGATACGTCCCTCCGGGTCTTCGGTCCTTGCGAAGCTCTATGTACTGCGAGCGCTGCTACTTGCAGCTGAGAAGGACCGCGGAGCTAGCAGCGAATTCGGAGAGCGCTAAGCACGAAGTCAAGAAGCGAGACGTGTCCCTGCAACGCGGTGCTAAGAGCAGCTTCCTCGCGGCGGGGGCGAGCTCCGGCCACAAGACATTCTCGTCCTAGCAACGGATCTCTGTGAAGGGCGTAGGCGAAAAGCTTTCGATTTCCATTCGAACTGCGAGAAAGGCAGACTGTTACACGGAGCTCTGAGAACAAAGGTGCACGCCCTAGGCGGGCTTGGGCAGAAGCAGCGTTCTCGAGCTCTTGGCTGCCCGCACACTGCTGGGTATGTGGCGCCCCTGCGGCGGCTTCTGGCCGCCGACAAGTGAAAGCGGAGCAAGGCGTGGGCGAGGGCGAGGGCGGTGAACGAAGCGGCTATGTGCCGTGCTTGTGTGCACCACGTTAGAGGCTACTAGGAGAGGAAGGTGGTTGAATCTCGCTTGCCTTCCCAAGTGCCCTTAGCAGTCGGAAGGAGCAAGCTGAAGCACTGCTGCTTGTGCTGCTCCTTGGTTCCCTTGCAGCCCGCTCTGAAAGCATTGGCGGTCACTTCTAGGCGCCGAGTTGCACACACACAGCACCACGCTAAGTGCCGCGGAGAAGGGAAATCCAGAGTGCAGCGAGGAGCTGGACGTGGCTTACGTGCAGTAAGGAGAAGGTGACCCTAGGCACTGCCTCTTCAATCTGGCCGCCTCTGCTCTGGTAGCAACTTTTGCAAGTCGGCAAAGGGAGCCGCGAGTATGTAGAACGGAGGGCAGCGAGACGCCGTGTGTTATGCGCCCTTTCAGGGCTGCTGACAAGGGGCTACTTTAAGAACGCCTTCTTCGTCCTCGCGTCCTTCTCGCTTCGCTCTAGCTGCAAGGAGTACAGCACAGCGAAGGAGTGAGGACGGGCACTGCCCCAGCTTTTGCCCTGGCGTGCAACGGCTGTGTGCTGCTTTTCCAAGCAGCAAGAGCACTGAGAAGTGAAAGCGATTGTGAAGGAGCTCTTTGGCTGCTCGTGTGCTCTTCGCTGCACTGCGCCGCTCGCAAGCGGCTTCGTTCTTCGGCGTCTGCCGTCCGGAGAGAGCTGAACTGCAGCGGTCAGTTTCAGCTCTGCCCAACAGCGTGCTCTCAGTTCTGCGGACAAGCACGCCCTGTTGCCTTGGCTCCGAGTGCAAAGTCCTTAGCGAGCACTCACTCAGTGCAATGCACCCAGAAAGACGCTCTCGCTCGTCTTTCAAGGAGCGATTCCTAACAGCAGAAGCAGCAGAGGCACAAACTGGATGACGAGAAGGGACAATGTAGAACACGTCTCTGTCCTGGCACATTGTCGTGTGCGATACGTCCCTCCGGGTCTTCGGTCCTTGCGAAGCTCTATGTACTGCGAGCGCAGCTACTTGCAGCTGAGTCGGACCGCGGAGCTAGCGGCGAATTCGGAGAGCGCTAAGCACGAAGTCAAGAAGCGAGACGTGTCCCTGCAACGCGGTGCTAAGAGCAGCTTCCTCGCGGCGGGGGCGAGCTCCGGCCACAAGACATTCTCGTCCTAGCAACGGATCTCTGTGAAGGGCGTAGGCGAAAAGCTTTCGATTTCCATTCGAACTGCGAGAAAGGCAGACTGTTACACGGAGCTCTGAGAACAAAGGTACACGCCCTAGGCTGGCTTGGGCAGAAGAAGCGTTCTCGAGCTCTTGGCTGCCCGCACACTGCTGGGTATGTGGCGCCCCTGCGGCGGCTTCTGGCCGCCGGCAAGTGAAAGCGGAGCAAGGCGTGGGCGAGGGCGAGGGCGGTGAACGAAGCGACAAAAGCGCCGTGCTTGTGTGCACCACGTTAGAGGCTACTAGGAGAGGAAGGTGGTTGACTCTCGCTTGCCTTCCCAAGTGCCCTTAGCAGTCGGAAGGAGCAAGCTGAAGCACTGCTGCTTGTGCTGCTCCTTGGTTCCCTTGCAGCCCGCTCTGAAAGCATTGGCGGTCACTTCTAGGCGCCGAGTTGCACACACACAGCACCACGTTAAGTGCTGCGGAGAAGGGAAATCCAGAGTGCAGCGAGGAGCTGGACGTGGCTTACGTGCAGTAAGGAAAAGGTGAACCTAAGCACAGCCTCTTCAATCTGGCCGCCTCTGCTCTGGTAGCAACTTTTGCAAGACGGCAAAGGGAGACGCGAGTAGGTAGAACGGAGGGCAGCGAGACGCCGTGTGTTATGCGCCCTTTCAGGGCTGCTGACAAGGGGCTACTTTAAGAACGCCTTCTTCGTCCTCGCGTCCTTCTCGCTTCGCTCTAGCTGCAAGGAGTACAGCACAGCGAAGGAGTGAGGACGGGCACTGCCCCAGCTTTTGCCCTGGCGTGCAACGGCTGTGTGCTGCTTTTCCAAGCAGCAAGAGCACTGAGAAGTGAAAGCGATTGTGAAGGAGCTCTTTGGCTGCTCGTGTGCTCTTCGCTGCACTGCGCCGCTCGCAAGCGGCTTCGTTCTTCGGCGTCTGCCGTCCGGAGAGAGCTGAACTGCAGCGGTCAGTTTCAGCTCTGCCCAACAGCGTGCTCTCAGTTCTGCGGACAAGCACGCCCTGTTGCCTTGGCTCCGAGTGCAAAGTCCTTAGCGAGCACTCACTCAGTGCAATGCACCCAGAAAGACGCTCTCGCTCGTCTTTCAAGGAGCGATTCCTAACAGCAGAAGCAGCAGAGGCACAAACTGGATGACGAGAAGGGACAATGTAGAACACGTCTCTGTCCTGGCACATTGTCGTGTGCGATACGTCCCTCCGGGTCTTCGGTCCTTGCGAAGCTCTATGTACTGCGAGCGCAGCTACTTGCAGCTGAGACGGACCGCGGAGCTAGCGGCGAATTCGGAGAGCGCTAAGCACGAAGTCAAGAAGCGAGACCTGTCCCTGCAACGCGGTGCTAAGAGCAGCTTCCTCGCGGCGGGGGCGAGCTCCGGCCACAAGACATTCTCGTCCTAGCAACGGATCTCTGTGAAGGGCGTAGGCGAAAAGCTTTCGATTTCCATTCGAACTGCGAGAAAGGCAGACTGTTACACGGAGCTCTGAGAACAAAGGTACACGCCCTAGGCTGGCTTGGGCAGAAGAAGCGTTCTCGAGCTCTTGGCTGCCCGCACACTGCTGGGTATGTGGCGCCCCTGCGGCGGCTTCTGGCCGCCGGCAAGTGAAAGCGGAGCAAGGCGTGGGCGAGGGCGAGGGCGGTGAACGAAGCGACAAAAGCGCCGTGCTTGTGTGCACCACGTTAGAGGCTACTAGGAGAGGAAGGTGGTTGACTCTCGCTTGCCTTCCCAAGTGCCCTTAGCAGTCGGAAGGAGCAAGCTGAAGCACTGCTGCTTGTGCTGCTCCTTGGTTCCCTTGCAGCCCGCTCTGAAAGCATTGGCGGTCACTTCTAGGCGCCGAGTTGCACACACACAGCACCACGTTAAGTGCTGCGGAGAAGGGAAATCCAGAGTGCAGCGAGGAGCTGGACGTGGCTTACGTGCAGTAAGGAAAAGGTGAACCTAAGCACAGCCTCTTCAATCTGGCCGCCTCTGCTCTGGTAGCAACTTTTGCAAGACGGCAAAGGGAGACGCGAGTAGGTAGAACGGAGGGCAGCGAGACGCCGTGTGTTATGCGCCCTTTCAGGGCTGCTGACAAGGGGCTACTTTAAGAACGCCTTCTTCGTCCTCGCGTCCTTCTCGCTTCGCTCTAGCTGCAAGGAGTACAGCACAGCGAAGGAGTGAAGACGGGCACTGCCCCAGCTTTTGCCCTGGCGTGCAACGGCTGTGTGCTGCTTTTCCAAGCAGCAAGAGCACTGAGAAGTGAAAGCGATTGTGAAGGAGCTCTTTGGCTGCTCGTGTGCTCTTCGCTGCACTGCGCCGCTCGCAAGCGGCTTCGTTCTTCGGCGTCTGCCGTCCGGAGAGAGCTGAACTGCAGCGGTCAGTTTCAGCTCTGCCCAACAGCGTGCTCTCAGTTCTGCGGACAAGCACGCCCTGTTGCCTTGGCTCCGAGTGCAAAGTCCTTAGCGAGCACTCACTCAGTGCAATGCACCCAGAAAGACGCTCTCGCTCGTCTTTCAAGGAGCGATTCCTAACAGCAGAAGCAGCAGAGGCACAAACTGGATGACGAGAAGGGACAATGTAGAACACGTCTCTGTCCTGGCACATTGTCGTGTGCGATACGTCCCTCCGGGTCTTCGGTCCTTGCGAAGCTCTATGTACTGCGAGCGCAGCTACTTGCAGCTGAGACGGACCGCGGAGCTAGCGGCGAATTCGGAGAGCGCTAAGCACGAAGTCAAGAAGCGAGACGTGTCCCTGCAACGCGGTGCTAAGAGCAGCTTCCTCGCGGCGGGGGCGAGCTCCGGCCACAAGACATTCTCGTCCTAGCAACGGATCTCTGTGAAGGGCGTAGGCGAAAAGCTTTCGATTTCCATTCGAACTGCGAGAAAGGCAGACTGTTACACGGAGCTCTGAGAACAAAGGTGCACGCCCTAGGCGGGCTTGGGCAGAAGCAGCGTTCTCGAGCTCTTGGCTGCCCGCACACTGCTGGGTATGTGGCGCCCCTGCAGCGGCTTCTGGCCGCCGGCAAGTAAAAGCGGAGCAAGGCGTGGGCGAGGGCGAGGGCGGTGAACGAAGCGACAAAAGCGCCGTGCTTGTGTGCACCACGTTAGAGGCTACTAGGAGAGGAAGGTGGTTGACTCTCGCTTGCCTTCCCAAGTGCCCTTAGCAGTCGGAAGGAGCAAGCTGAAGCACTGCTGCTTGTGCTGCTCCTTGGTTCCCTTGCAGCCCGCTCTGAAAGCATTGGCGGTCACTTCTAGGCGCCGAGTTGCACACACACAGCACCACGCTAAGTGCCGCGGAGAAGGGAAATCCAGAGTGCAGCGAGGAGCTTGACGTGGCTTACGTGCAGTAAGGAGAAGGTGAACCTAAGCACAGCCTCTTCAATCTGGCCGCCTCTGCTCTGGTAGCAACTTTTGCAAGACGGCAAAGGAAGACGCGAGTATGTAGAACGGAGGGCAGCGAGACGCCGTGTGTTATGCGCCCTTTCAGGGCTGCTGACAAGGGGCTACTTTAAGAACGCCTTCTTCGTCCTCGCGTCCTTCTCGCTTCGCTCTAGCTGCAAGGAGTACAGCACAGCGAAGGAGTGAGGACGGGCACTGCCCCAGCTTTTGCCCTGGCGTGCAACGGCTGTGTGCTGCTTTTCCAAGCAGCAAGAGCACTGAGAAGTGAAAGCGATTGTGAAGGAGCTCTTTGGCTGCTCGTGTGCTCTTCGCTGCACTGCGCCGCTCGCAAGCGGCTTCGTTCTTCGGCGTCTGCCGTCCGGAGAGAGCTGAACTGCAGCGGTCAGTTTCAGCTCTGCCCAACAGCGTGCTCTCAGTTCTGCGGACAAGCACGCCCTGTTGCCTTGGCTCCGAGTGCAAAGTCCTTAGCGAGCACTCACTCAGTGCAATGCACCCAGAAAGACGCTCTCGCTCGTCTTTCAAGGAGCGATTCCTAACAGCAGAAGCAGCAGAGGCACAAACTGGATGACAAGAAGGGACAATGTAGAACACGTCTCTGTCCTGGCACATTGTCGTGTGCGATACGTCCCTCCGGGTCTTCGGTCCTTGCGAAGCTCTATGTACTGCGAGCGCAGCTACTTGAAGCTGAGACGGACCGCGGAGCTAGCAGCGAATTCGGAGAGCGCTAAGCACGAAGTCAAGAAGCGAGACGTGTCCCTGCAACGCGGTGCTAAGAGCAGCTTCCTCGCGGCGGGGGCGAGCTCCGGCCACAAGACATTCTCGTCGTAGCAACGGATCTCTGTGAAGGGCGTAGGCGAAAAGCTTTCGATTTCCATTCGAACTGCGAGAAAGGCAGACTGTTACACGGAGCTCTGAGAACAAAGGTGCACGCCCTAGGCGGGCTTGGGCAGAAGCAGCGTTCTCGAGCTCTTGGCTGCCCGCACACTGCTGGGTATGTGGCGCCCCTGCGGCGGCTTCTGGCCGCCGACAAGTGAAAGCGGAGCAAGGCGTGGGCGAGGGCGAGGGCGGTGAACGAAGCGGCTATGTGCCGTGCTTGTGTGCACCACGTTAGAGGCTACTAGGAGAGGAAGGTGGTTGACTCTCGCTTGCCTTCCCAAGTGCCCTTAGCAGTCGGAAGGAGCAAGCTGAAGCACTGCTGCTTGTGCTGCTCCTTGGTTCCCTTGCAGCCCGCTCTGAAAGCATTGGCGGTCACTTCTAGGCGCCGAGTTGCACACACACAGCACCACGCTAAGTGCCGCGGAGAAGGGAAATCCAGAGTGCAGCGAGGAGCTTGACGTGGCTTACGTGCAGTAAGGAGAAGGTGAACCTAAGCACAGCCTCTTCAATCTGGCCGCCTCTGCTCTGGTAGCAACTTTTGCAAGTCGGCAAAGGGAGCCGCGAGTATGTAGAACGGAGGGCAGCGAGACGCCGTGTGTTATGCGCCCTTTCAGGGCTGCTGACAGGGGGCTACTTTAAGAACGCCTTCTTCGTCCTCGCGTCCTTCTCGCTTCGCTCTAGCTGCAAGGAGTACAGCACAGCGAAGGAGTGAGGACGGGCACTGCCCTAGCTTTTGCCCTGGCGTGCAACGGCTGTGTGCTGCTTTTCCAAGCAGCAAGAGCACTGAGAAGTGAAAGCGATTGTGAAGGGGCTCTTTGGCTGCTCGTGTGCTCTTCGCTGCACTGCGCCGCTCGCAAGCGGCTTCGTTCTTCGGCGTCTGCCGTCCGGAGAGAGCTGAACTGCAGCGGTCAGTTTCAGCTCTGCCCAACAGCGCGCTCTCAGTTCTGCGGACAAGCACGCCCTGTTGCCTTGGCTCCGAGTGCAAAGTCCCTAGCGAGCACTCACTCAGTGCAATGCACCCAGAAAGACGCTCTCGCTCGTCTTTCAAGGAGCGATTCCTAACAGCAGAAGCAGCAGAGGCACAAACTGGATGACGAGAAGGGACAATGTAGAACACGTCTCTGTCCTGGCACATTGTCGTGTGCGATACGTCCCTCCGGGTCTTCGGTCCTTGCGAAGCTCTATGTACTGCGAGCGCTGCTACTTGAAGCTGAGACGGACCGCGGAGCTAGCGGCGAATTCGGAGAGCGCTAAGCACGAAGTCAAGAAGCGAGACGTGTCCCTGCAACGCGGTGCTAAGAGCAGCTTCCTCGCGGCGGGGGCGAGCTCCGGCCACAAGACATTCTCGTCGTAGCAACGGATCTCTGTGAAGGGCGTAGGCGAAAAGCTTTCGTTTTCCATTCGAACTGCGAGAGAGGCAGACTGTTACACGGAGCTCTGAGAACAAAGGTGCACGCCCTAGGCTGGCTTGGGCAGAAGCAGCGTTCTCGAGCTCTTGGCTGCCCGCACACTGCTGGGTATGTGGCGCCCCTGCGGCGGCTTCTGGCCGCCGACAAGTGAAAGCGGAGCAAGGCGTGGGCGAGGGCGAGGGCGGTGAACGAAGCGGCTATGTGCCGTGCTTGTGTGCACCACGTTAGAGGCTACTAGGAGAGGAAGGTGGTTGACTCTCGCTTGCCTTCCCAAGTGCCCTTAGCAGTCGGAAGGAGCAAGCTGAAGCACTGCTGCTTGTGCTGCTCCTTGGTTCCCTTGCAGCCCGCTCTGAAAGCATTGGCGGTCACTTCTAGGCGCCGAGTTGCACACACACAGCACCACGCTAAGTGCCGCGGAGAAGGGAAATCCAGAGTGCAGCGAGGAGCTTGACGTGGCTTACGTGCAGTAAGGAGAAGGTGAACCTAAGCACAGCCTCTTCAATCTGGCCGCCTCTGCTCTGGTAGCAACTTTTGCAAGTCGGCAAAGGGAGACGCGAGTATGTAGAACGGAGGGCAGCGAGACGCCGTGTGTTATGCGCCCTTTCAGGGCTGCTGACAGGGGGCTACTTTAAGAACGCCTTCTTCGTCCTCGCGTCCTTCTCGCTTCGCTCTAGCTGCAAGGAGTACAGCACAGCGAAGGAGTGAGGACGGGCACTGCCCTAGCTTTTGCCCTGGCGTGCAACGGCTGTGTGCTGCTTTTCCAAGCAGCAAGAGCACTGAGAAGTGAAAGCGATTGTGAAGGGGCTCTTTGGCTGCTCGTGTGCTCTTCGCTGCACTGCGCCGCTCGCAAGCGGCTTCGTTCTTCGGCGTCTGCCGTCCGGAGAGAGCTGAACTGCAGCGGTCAGTTTCAGCTCTGCCCAACAGCGCGCTCTCAGTTCTGCGGACAAGCACGCCCTGTTGCCTTGGCTCCGAGTGCAAAGTCCCTAGCGAGCACTCACTCAGTGCAATGCACCCAGAAAGACGCTCTCGCTCGTCTTTCAAGGAGCGATTCCTAACAGCAGAAGCAGCAGAGGCACAAACTGGATGACGAGAAGGGACAATGTAGAACACGTCTCTGTCCTGGCACATTGTCGTGTGCGATACGTCCCTCCGGGTCTTCGGTCCTTGCGAAGCTCTATGTACTGCGAGCGCTGCTACTTGAAGCTGAGACGGACCGCGGAGCTAGCGGCGAATTCGGAGAGCGCTAAGCACGAAGTCAAGAAGCGAGACGTGTCCCTGCAACGCGGTGCTAAGAGCAGCTTCCTCGCGGCGGGGGCGAGCTCCGGCCACAAGACATTCTCGTCGTAGCAACGGATCTCTGTGAAGGGCGTAGGCGAAAAGCTTTCGTTTTCCATTCGAACTGCGAGAGAGGCAGACTGTTACACGGAGCTCTGAGAACAAAGGTGCACGCCCTAGGCTGGCTTGGGCAGAAGCAGCGTTCTCGAGCTCTTGGCTGCCCGCACACTGCTGGGTATGTGGCGCCCCTGCGGCGGCTTCTGGCCGCCGACAAGTGAAAGCGGAGCAAGGCGTGGGCGAGGGCGAAGGCGGTGAACGAAGCGGCTATGTGCCGTGCTTGTGTGCACCACGTTAGAGGCTACTAGGAGAGGAAGGTGGTTGACTCTCGCTTGCCTTCCCAAGTGCCCTTAGCAGTCGGAAGGAGCAAGCTGAAGCACTGCTGCTTGTGCTGCTCCTTGGTTCCCTTGCAGCCCGCTCTGAAAGCATTGGCGGTCACTTCTAGGCGCCGAGTTGCACACACACAGCACCACGCTAAGTGCCGCGGAGAAGGGAAATCCAGAGTGCAGCGAGGAGCTTGACGTGGCTTACGTGCAGTAAGGAGAAGGTGACCCTAGGCACTGCCTCTTCAATCTGGCCGCCTCTGCTCTGGTAGCAACTTTTGCAAGTCGGCAAAGGGAGCCGCGAGTAGGTAGAACGGAGGGCAGCGAGACGCCGTGTGTTATGCGCCCTTTCAGGGCTGCTGACAAGGGGCTACTTTAAGAACGCCTTCTTCGTCCTCGCGTCCTTCTCGCTTCGCTCTAGCTGCAAGGAGTACAGCACAGCGAAGGAGTGAGGACGGGCACTGCCCCAGCTTTTGCCCTGGCGTGCAACGGCTGTGTGCTGCTTTTCCAAGCAGCAAGAGCACTGAGAAGTGAAAGCGATTGTGAAGGAGCTCTTTGGCTGCTCGTGTGCTCTTCGCTGCACTGCGCCGCTCGCAAGCGGCTTCGTTCTTCGGCGTCTGCCGTCCGGAGAGAGCTGAACTGCAGCGGTCAGTTTCAGCTCTGCCCAACAGCGTGCTCTCAGTTCTGCGGACAAGCACGCCCTGTTGCCTTGGCTCCGAGTGCAAAGTCCTTAGCGAGCACTCACTCAGTGCAATGCACCCAGAAAGACGCTCTCGCTCGTCTTTCAAGGAGCGATTCCTAACAGCAGAAGCAGCAGAGGCACAAACTGGATGACGAGAAGGGACAATGTAGAACACGTCTCTGTCCTGGCACATTGTCGTGTGCGATACGTCCCTCCGGGTCTTCGGTCCTTGCGAAGCTCTATGTACTGCGAGCGCAGCTACTTGCAGCTGAGACGGACCGCGGAGCTAGCGGCGAATTCGGAGAGCGCTAAGCACGAAGTCAAGAAGCGAGACCTGTCCCTGCAACGCGGTGCTAAGAGCAGCTTCCTCGCGGCGGGGGCGAGCTCCGGCCACAAGACATTCTCGTCCTAGCAACGGATCTCTGTGAAGGGCGTAGGCGAAAAGCTTTCGATTTCCATTCGAACTGCGAGAAAGGCAGACTGTTACACGGAGCTCTGAGAACAAAGGTACACGCCCTAGGCTGGCTTGGGCAGAAGAAGCGTTCTCGAGCTCTTGGCTGCCCGCACACTGCTGGGTATGTGGCGCCCCTGCGGCGGCTTCTGGCCGCCGGCAAGTGAAAGCGGAGCAAGGCGTGGGCGAGGGCGAGGGCGGTGAACGAAGCGACAAAAGCGCCGTGCTTGTGTGCACCACGTTAGAGGCTACTAGGAGAGGAAGGTGGTTGACTCTCGCTTGCCTTCCCAAGTGCCCTTAGCAGTCGGAAGGAGCAAGCTGAAGCACTGCTGCTTGTGCTGCTCCTTGGTTCCCTTGCAGCCCGCTCTGAAAGCATTGGCGGTCACTTCTAGGCGCCGAGTTGCACACACACAGCACCACGCTAAGTGCCGCGGAGAAGGGAAATCCAGAGTGCAGCGAGGAGCTTGACGTGGCTTACGTGCAGTAAGGAGAAGGTGAACCTAAGCACAGCCTCTTCAATCTGGCCGCCTCTGCTCTGGTAGCAACTTTTGCAAGACGGCAAAGGGAGACGCGAGTATGTAGAACGGAGGGCAGCGAGACGCCGTGTGTTATGCGCCCTTTCAGGGCTGCTGACAAGGGGCTACTTTAAGAACGCCTTCTTCGTCCTCGCGTCCTTCTCGCTTCGCTCTAGCTGCAAGGAGTACAGCACAGCGAAGGAGTGAGGACGGGCACTGCCCCAGCTTTTGCCCTGGCCTGCCTGTGCTCCGCCTTTAGCTGCACACCAGAACAATGGCATTTCTTTCCCGCAAGGTAAAAAGGGCTTTAGTGTAGCCTTAGGAATGGCAAGTGCCTAGGCATTAAGTTGAGCGACCACGTATGAGGGAGTCTTTAGAGGTTTCCTCTCCCATGGCGCAGGTTTATTCTCATTTTCGTGCTGAACTGAAAAGTCCGGGCATGGCAAGTCTGCCCTGCCTTGTGCAGAGACGAACACAAATGTGGGGCTATGATCCTCTGTGTTCGGAGCTCTGCTTCCGGGTGTGTGGGCCGCCATGAGCCCGCAGCAGCCGCCGAGGACAGTGTGGATTGTGGATGAGGCTGGGCTGGCCCCCCGCCCCCCCGCTGGTCTGACAGCGGCAGGAGCTGCGTCGGAGCGGCATTGCCTGAGGGCCCCATGGGGGGCGGGGAGAGAGCCGGGATTGACCCCGAACGACACCGGAAGCGATATCCGTAGGGCCCGGAAGGCCAGCGTTGCCATCGAGTTTGGCCGGTAGGAGGCTTCTAAGGTGCTTTGAAAGGTGGAGCTTCTTTGCTCTAGGACAGTCTGGGAGAGCTGAGGGTGTCCAATCTGGAGAACAGAAGGCTCCAGGGAGACCTTCGAGCCCCTTGCAGTGCCTGCTGGGGCTCCAAGATAGCTGGGGAGGGACTTTGGAAAAGGTTCTGGACTCGCAGGACAAGGGGGAATAGCTTCAAACTGCCAGAGGGCTGGGGTAGATGGGATATTGGAAAGGAATTCTTCCTTGTGTGGGTGCTGAGGCCTGGCACATGTTGCTCAAAGAGGCTGTGTAGGAGCCCCATGGCAGGAAGTGTCCAGGGCCAGGCTGGAGCAGACATGGAGCAACCTGGACTAGTGGAAAAGTGTCCCTGCCCATGTCAGGATGTGGGAAGAAGAGACTCTGTCTCTAAGGTCGCTTCCAGTCCAAACCATTCTGGGATTCTAGGATTCATGGAAGGCCCTTTTCCAAGTGAAGTGTTGTATCTCTTGGCTCCCAGCTTGTAGTTGCCAGTTCTTCTGGAAGCAGGCGTGGCGAAGCAGCTGTGATGAGCCATGGGTTCTCAATAGGACGAGTGTGATATATTTGCAGAGAGGAAGGCTGCAGACAGATCTTCAAGGTCCAGGTAAAATAAGCAAAGGATTGAATAAAAGCCAAAGGTTGGTTGTGTTAGTTTGCTGGCTGTTGAAATGGCCCCAGGTCATTTTCAACATTTCTAATTTGGATTTGTTTGAGTAAAAAATGAATGTGTTACCTCCAGCGTAGGCTCTCCAATGCATCTCCATGTGCTCCCATCTCTTTGTTGTATATCGGGTTCTATTAACTGAAGACAGAATCATAACACAGTAGTAAAACATTTAGAGGCGTAGTTAGCCAGCTTCAGGAGTTTTCAACTCTGCTGTTGACTTTTCTGGTAACTGTAGGCAAGGCAACACAATCCAGTTACTCCACTTTCCACTTTCTTTTCCTCTCTGAGGAAAAGATGATCTTTTTTTTTTTTTTTTTTTTTCTTCTCATTTTGAAAATAGCCTTGAATGAAGAGAGTTATGCATGTGGCATGTAGGATTCATTACTTTACCTTTCTCTTCTGCTGTCTTTCGCGTACTAGTCTTTTTAAAATTTTTTTGTCGCTGTTCTCCATTCAGTAGGTTTGAAAGAATTCTAATTGTTGAGATGATGGTTCTTTGAAGGCTCACTTAGCCCACCTTTTGGGTGAAGGAAAGAAGAAGACAAGGTCCTCTAGGAAGAGTAAAAAGCATACTTTCAAGAGACATTCAGAGATGTCTGCTGATGCCATGCAATTACCGTGTAATCAGCAGAAATGTGTTGGAAAAACACCCATCAGTGACTTCACAAGAAAGCCACACTCAAGACAGGTAAAGAACAGAAGCATAAAACCCCAAAGGTATGAAATGGACAGATTTTCATTGGGAATGAGCAACTCCTGAATTCTTGGTTCTAGAACTAGGGGCTTGTAATAAATAGACTGTCTCCTTGCCAAACGTAAATTTGGTGTCATGAACTGCTCACTGCCCGTTGAAGTGCAGGGCTAGTAGACTAATATTTGCCATGGCAGGCATATTGTATGGCTTTCCTGTTAAAAAGAAATTGGTTTTGCTCATAGCAATCTAGATATGTACCCAGTCTGACACCTATTTTTTAGGCTATATTTCCAAGTAAATGGCTTCCACGATGATGCAGTAAGTTTATGTCATGAACAGGAATGAAGTGATTGCATGCATCCTTTTTTACCCTAAGCCAGCTGCTGAATAATGAGACAGAGACTCTCACTGACGCCAAGGAGTGCCCGTGCTTTTGGGAAAAGCACTGGGCAGATAAAGCCTATTTCCACATTTCTTGCTAGCGTCTCCTTCAAAGTTCATGGGTTTGCTCATCTTTTAGAGCTGTTCTAGATGTCTTTGTAGTTTACATGTACTAAATGTAGCAGGTATTGCTTTCATGGCGTCCTACTAGATTTGAAGTTGGGATCTACTCAGGCTTCAATGTCTCAGAAGAAGCAACGTTGATTCTTTGAATTCCGTTCTTGAACGTGAGAATGCTACTTATGTAGTTAATGAATTAATTAAATCGAATTCACTTGAATGGAAAAATTGTCTTGTTCATGTAGATTTTAACTTGGGAAATTGATATTTGAGTTCTACTTTTCATTGTTGTTGCTTTTCTGTATTCTTTGATTGCACAGATAGCAGATGTACTGACCAAGTATTGTGTGAAACTGGAGGAAATGTCCTTCCTCTTGGCAGCTGATGTTCACAAGCTCATTAACGCTAAGGCCATGGTAAATGTTTTACCTGGGGCAAGATAGCAGTCTGAATATTCCTAGAATGTCTTTCTTTCCCCAGATGAAATTCATTTTTTTCTGCCTATCAGTCACTGAAATATAGAAGAAATTTCTACTTGGCAGGGTATTGGTTATCATTTGTGTTCTTTTCTCCCCTCATTTTCTGTAGAAGAGACAATTTTTGGTTTGTTTTTGCATGTTGAAGCAGAGGAAGAAGAAGATGAGGAGAGGATTCCTTGTAAAAGTGAAGAAAATGAGCATGCAGAACAGGGACTAAGCATTATGCAGGTAAGCGAGCAAGAGAATAAGTTTGAAAGTGAAGGCAGTTTTGTCCAAAAGAAGGAGGAATAGGACGTCTTTTTGCTGAGAATGAATAGAAAGGTTTTTTGCATTTAGTTTGTATACGAAGCGCACAGGGCTCTAGATCCTTTTGTGGGAAAATGGAGTGTGTAAAGTTGCCAATCATTTTGGAGCGAATTTGGAGGGTGAATTTGGGGTGCCAGGTGAATTTTGGGTCGAATTCTGGGGATTTGGGGTTTCCCAGGTGAATTTCTGAGGTGAAAAGGTTCAAAAAGGTTTTTTTTTGAAAGCAAGTTAAAGCCAGAAGGTTATTGAAAATTAATAGATGTGATGCAAGTAGGTAATATGCAGACGATACACAGCGAGACAAATCATGGGAAAAATACAGTGGTAACACATGAGTGTGTGAGGATGGGATCAGTATAGCTAAGGCTCAGTTGAAGCTGAATTTGGAAAAGCATGCCAAAACTAAGAATAATAAAGGCACCTACGGGTATTTCAGTGGGAAAAGGAAGATGAAAAGAAACCTATCACACCTCCCCTATTCCCCCCCCCCCCCCACCCCCATAAGCCAGACAGGACTAGTGACAACAGACAAGGAGAAGGCTGAGGTACTCAACAAGTGTTGGTCTCAATTTTTACTGCCAGTCACTATTTCCACATCTCTCAGGTTATTGGACTGGTGGACTTGATTCTAACCCATAGTAGCAGGTCAGCTTTCAGACCACTTGAGGAACCTGAGCATGCAAGACCATGGCACCCACCCAGAGGCATGTCAGGGCCCTGAGAGAACTGGCAGCTGTAGTTGCTAAGGTGCTTCCTCCATCATATTTGAGAAATCAAGGCAACCAGCTGAAGTCTCCAGACACTGTGTTGTATTGACTCCAATCCTCTTGGTCTTTTTTGTAAATCTTAGAGCTCTGAGTCAATTTCTGCAGAGGATTCCCAATGCAGTTTCAAAAATGGAATCTTTGTTACTGGTCCTCATGTTGATCTTGGATATTTCCATTTTCTGCACTCCTTTATTTTCGAAACATTTGTAATGACTGAAAAGAAAGCTGAGACGAGGCATTATGCTCTTTCCAGTGATAGAAATGGACCTGTATTCTTTTCAGACAAATATATTTTTGCTGTGTCTAAGCACATGTGCATACCTGTGTTTGATTTATGTGTCCAGGTTTTGGCAGTGGGGCAGCCACAGGGCCGTCCTGTGACAATGGCCCAGGTGCTGCCCCGTCCCGCTTTCTTCCAACTGGCTCCACTTCAGGATGTCCTCCCTGCTGAGAGAAGAGGCTGGGACAGCACCTTTAGAAATGTGACTTTCTGGGGTTTTTTTGTTTCGTTTTGTTTTGTTATTTTTAAAGTTACTAAAAACCTTCACCCTGATTTTTTGTGTTGGGTTTGGGGCTTTTTTTTCAGTTTTGGGTGGGTTTTTTGGTGGGCTTTTTTGGGGGCTTTTTTTGTCTCTTTGGGGATTATTGGATGGGGGGTTTTGTGTGTTTGTTTGGTCTGCTTTTTTTGTTTGTTTTTTTATTACGGTTTTGTAGAGTTTTTTTAAGCAAATTGATTGGAAAACTGAATAGTCCTCCACTATAGTCTCCTGGATTCACCTGAGACTCTTCCTAGGCATCTCCCTGATCTTTTTTGCAATGAGTCTCACATCATTCTCCTGAAGAAACTGTCTGCTTATGGTTTGCATGGGTGGGCTGTTTGCTGGGTGACAAACTGGGTGATGGCCAGGCCCACAGAGTGGTGGGAAATAGAGTTCATCCAGCTGGTCCCCAAGGCTCAGTCTTGGGCCCAGTCCTGTTTAATATCTTGCTCAGTGATCTGGACAAGGGGATAGAGTACACGCCCAGGAAGTTCACAGATGATGCAAAGTTGGCTGGTAGCGTTTTTTTTCTTCTGGAGGACAGCAGGCTCTGCTTCTTCTTCCTCCTGTTCCGAGGTCGCTGCTCCCTCTTCATCCCTCATTAAGTGTGCTGATTTTGTCACTTGGATGAGAAAACAAACAATTTTAGCAACAATACTGGTGGCAGGGTACAAGAAAGGAAGAGTTCACATGAATCCCCCCCCCAACAACAGACAATACCTGATGGCGCCTCTGCCCAGCTTACTGACTACACCGGAACCCATTGTCCCCCAAAGATACTCCCTTCTCCCTGCCCCCAGCCATGATGTGAGATGGAATAGAATAACTAAGATTAAGATTCTCCCTATATAACTCCATCATACTTCGATTCTGGGAAAAACAATTCTTGAAGTTCTATCATTTCAGATCATTTGAATTTGAATTGGCATACTAAAAAGTCTAGCCAGAAACTCATGACAATATTAATAGCCCATTCTAGAATGTCCGAGATGATAGACACTTCTTTCAAGAGAATGTGATACCTCACGTGACTTCTCCAGAATTTAAATGAACAGCGGGAGTAGTCTACAAGATTCTTGCTGCCATCTGGATTTCCTGGTTTTTGGCTGGTCTATGTAAGCCAACCAGCTATTCAGCAGAGGGAATATTAGTGTGCTACTTGATGGTATGTGAGATGGAACACAGTAATTTATGGCTTTTTGCATAGTGATGAAGCTGTAAAGAAAGCTCCGTAATGCTCTGACAAGGAGGCTGCTGGACTTCAAGCAGCAAAGGCCCAAAACGAACCAGTGAAAAGGTGTCATTGAAAAAAAAAAAAAAAAAAAAAAGCCAGGTGGGGAGCAAAGTGATACTTAAGGGCAGTTTACTGAAAGAGGAAATCTAGTGAAAAAAAGGTCCAAGAGTGAAGGAATAACAGGGAAAATGAAACTAAGGAAGGAAATCAATCTCAGCTAATCATTTCAGAAGCTAACAAGTTGTCATTGCAATGATGCATAAAGTGAGAAATTATAAATATGTCTGCGCCAAAATCTGAATTATGAACTTTATTGCATTCTGTCTTTCACGGAATCATACAACAGTCTGTGATTAAAGATCACCTAGTCCTACTTCCTTGCCAGGTAGATCTTACAGTAGATCAAATTGCTCAAGACTAGCCAAACTGATAAGGAGCACTCTCAATGATGGGGCATCCACAACTTCTCTGGAACAGCCGTTTGAGTGTCTCACCAGCTTCATTGTAGAAAAGCTTTTCCTTTTAGCCAGTCTAAACCTAGTCTCAGTTTGAAAGCATGTCCCCTTGTCCTTTCTCTGCAAACCTTCCTAAAAAGTCTTTCTCCATTGGTCTTATACCCTCTTTACATATTCAAAGGCCACAATACTGTCTCTCCAGAAACCTCTCTTCTCCAGGCTAAAAGATCCTATTTTTCACAAGAACCAGGTCATAAACTGAAATGGAAGACATCTCAGGAGATCAGATCATCCAACAGCTCAGCGTAAGAATAGCTCTGAAGTCAGATCAACTAGCTTAGGGCTGTGTCTGTTTGAATTTTGAAAATTAGCAGGACTTGAAATGCTTCAAGGAAGAGAACTCTGGGTGGCTCCAGAAACAGCCTGAGAAACTCGAGCAAACTCGAAACCTCAGAAACTACCACTGCTTTCTCTCCCTCAGCCCAAGCAGTCCCAAAGAAGAAGTGTTCCCAGCAGGCTGGGATAGCACGCATATACACTACATATACATGACAGGCATCGCCAGCAGCCACATCCTGCTCCTTTCTGTGGCTGGCAAGAGTGAGACTGGATGTTTACATGTGGGCAACCTGGGTCCCTCCAGCAGCTCACACACTCAGCCTGCCCAGTGACCCCACTGAATTCCAGTATTCGCAGTGTGCCAAGGCCACAGCACTACTCCGCTTGCTGGCACAGACCATCACACGCCTCCTAAATCAGTCAGGACTCCCCTGGTCCCACAGCCAGCACCCCACTTGCTCTCCCCCAGGCCACTGCCATTGTTCACCAACTTCTCCACTTTGATCTTTGCTGGTGCTCTCAACACTGGCACACCCAGATGTTCTGCAGCTGTTGTCTCCTGGTGGAAAGGACTTGTAAAGCCGTGTTTCCACACAGGACTTCCACAACCTTTCAAAGCAACCTTTTCTGGGGTATGAACAATCTCATTCAAATGTCAACATTTCTTTTCCCATATGTGAAATCAGAATTTCCTTCTTCCGGGCATGCCCAAAACAAGGCACAAACTACATTGTGCCTTCTGTTTCACATGCTGAGTCGTTTGTAAACAATGCTAGGAGAATACCTGTTTTGATCCAAGCTAATCTCTGGCCCTTATAGTGCTTTCGGTAGTTAGTTTTGCTTTGCTATTTACTTGATGTCCCATTGAATTGTTGAATCATAAACAGACTATCTGTCTGTATAGCAGCATAGCAGTGATGAATAAATGCAAGAGAAGGAGCAAGGTGATTGTTTGCTAGACTCTTCCTAGAAACTGAGAAATCTGTTACTTAATGCTGACCACAGCAGATGGAGGAAGCATCCTACATGATGTCAAAGCAAGGAAGCTGTAATCACTTTTATGATTACAGTCAAGGCACTGCTTTTGCCACCATAAGTGGAGTGCAGGGAATCTTAAAAGACGACACTCTAACTGTTGTCCATGCTCACTGAGAAAATAATGCTTTTACAGCAGAGCAGGTCTCACCGCAGCTAAATCATGGCTTCAACTGTACACCGCCTTCAAAAAAGCCCACAAAAACACAAATGAAAGGATTTGGAACCCAAGGGAATCTCGGATTGTGACATCAGCTCACTTTGGATTCTTTCCAAATTCTCAATTCCATTTTCTTCCCAGCCAATTATCCCACCTAACCTGAGATGTAACTTATGGATATCTAACACATCTAGTTACCTTAGAATTAGATTGCCACTAGGCAAAAAGACAGAAACAAGCAGTTAAGTTCAGACTGAAACCAAGGGTGTTTAGAACAGCAATACTTGGACGTAACTATTCTTGATCAAACCAAAACTTTTAGGACTTACCCATGTATTTTTGGAGGTGGAAAAAGTCCCTAGGGAGCTCACACTCAGTGCCTGGAGAGACGCTCTCGCTGGTTTTTCAAGGACCGATTCGTCACAGCAGAGGCAGCAGAGCACAAGATGGCCGAAGAGAAGGGGCAGTGTAGAATTCTGGGTCTGTCTCTGTCTCCACTCAGTGCAGAACGTCCTTGTCCTGGCACATTGTCGTGTGCGATATGTCCCTCCGGGTCTTCGGTCCTTGCGAAGCTCTAAGTACTGCGAGCGCAGCTACGCAGCTGCGAGCGAAGCTGAGACGGACCGCGGAGCTAGCGGCGAATTCGGAGAGCGCTAAGCACGAAGTCAAGAAGCGAGACGTGTCCCTGCAACGCGGTGCTAAGAGCAGCTTCCTCGCGGCGGGGGCGAGCTCCGGCCACAAGACATTCTCGTCCTAGCAACGGATCTCTGTGAAGGGCGTAGGCGAAAAGCTTTCGATTTCCATTCGAACTGCGAGAAAGGCAGACTGTTACACGGAGCTCTGAGAACAAAGGTGCACGCCCTAGGCGGGCTTGGGCAGAAGCAGCGTTCTCGAGCTCTTGGCTGCCCGCACACTGCTGGGTATGTGGCGCCCCTGCGGCGGCTTCTGGCCGCCGACAAGTGAAAGCGGAGCAAGGCGTGGGCGAGGGCGAGGGCGGTGAACGAAGCGGCTATGTGCCGTGCTTGTGTGCACCACGTTAGAGGCTACTAGGAGAGGAAGGTGGTTGACTCTCGCTTGCCTTCCCAAGTGCCCTTAGCAGTCGGAAGGAGCAAGCTGAAGCACTGCTGCTTGTGCTGCTCCTTGGTTCCCTTGCAGCCCGCTCTGAAAGCATTGGCGGTCACTTCTAGGCGCCGAGTTGCACACACACAGCACCACGCTAAGTGCCGCGGAGAAGGGAAATCCAGAGTGCAGCGAGGAGCTGGACGTGGCTTACGTGCAGTAAGGAGAAGGTGACCCTAGGCTCTGCCTCTTCAATCTGGCCGCCTCTGCTCTGGTAGCAACTTTTGCAAGTCGGCAAAGGGAGCCGCGAGTATGTAGAACGGAGGGCAGCGAGACGCCGTGTGTTATGCGCCCTTTCAGGGCTGCTGACAGGGGGCTACTTTAAGAGCGCCTTGTCCTTCCTCGCGTCCATCTGGCTTCGCTCTAGCTGCAAGGAGTACAGCACAGCGAAGGAGTGAAGACGGGCACTGCCCCAGCTTTTGCCCTGGCCTGCCTGTGCTCCGCCTTTAGCTGCACACCAGAACAATGGCATTTCTTTCCCGCAAGGTAAAAAGGGCTTTAGTGTAGCCTTAGGAATGGCAAGTGCCTAGGCATTAAGTTGAGCGACCACGTATGAGGGAGTCTTTAGAGGTTTCCTCTCCCATGGCGCAGGTTTATTCTCATTTTCGTGCTGAACTGAAAAGTCCGGGCATGGCAAGTCTGCCCTGCCTTGTGCAGAGACGAACACAAATGTGGGGCTATGATCCTCTGTGTTCGGAGCTCTGCTTCCGGGTGTGTGGGCCGCCATGAGCCCGCAGCAGCCGCCGAGGACAGTGTGGATTGTGGATGAGGCTGGGCTGGCCCCCCGCCCCCCCGCTGGTCTGACAGCGGCAGGAGCTGCGTCGGAGCGGCATTGCCTGAGGGCCCCATGGGGGGCGGGGAGAGAGCCGGGATTGACCCCGAACGACACCGGAAGCGATATCCGTAGGGCCCGGAAGGCCAGCGTTGCCATCGAGTTTGGCCGGTAGGAGGCTTCTAAGGTGCTTTGAAAGGTGGAGCTTCTTTGCTCTAGGACAGTCTGGGAGAGCTGAGGGTGTCCAATCTGGAGAACAGAAGGCTCCAGGGAGACCTTCGAGCCCCTTGCAGTGCCTGCTGGGGCTCCAAGATAGCTGGGGAGGGACTTTGGAAAAGGTTCTGGACTCGCAGGACAAGGGGGAATAGCTTCAAACTGCCAGAGGGCTGGGGTAGATGGGATATTGGAAAGGAATTCTTCCTTGTGTGGGTGCTGAGGCCTGGCACATGTTGCTCAAAGAGGCTGTGTAGGAGCCCCATGGCAGGAAGTGTCCAGGGCCAGGCTGGAGCAGACATGGAGCAACCTGGACTAGTGGAAAAGTGTCCCTGCCCATGTCAGGATGTGGGAAGAAGAGACTCTGTCTCTAAGGTTGCTTCCAGTCCAAACCATTCTGGGATTCTAGGATTCATGGAAGGCCCTTTTCCAAGTGAAGTGTTGTATCTCTTGGCTCCCAGCTTGTAGTTGCCAGTTCTTCTGGAAGCAGGCGTGGCGAAGCAGCTGTGATGAGCCATGGGTTCTCAATAGGACGAGTGTGATATATTTGCAGAGAGGAAGGCTGCAGACAGATCTTCAAGGTCCAGGTAAAATAAGCAAAGGATTGAATAAAAGCCAAAGGTTGGTTGTGTTAGTTTGCTGGCTGTTGAAATGGCCCCAGGTCATTTTCAACATTTCTAATTTGGATTTGTTTGAGTAAAAAATGAATGTGTTACCTCCAGCGTAGGCTCTCCAATGCATCTCCATGTGCTCCCATCTCTTTGTTGTATATCGGGTTCTATTAACTGAAGACAGAATCATAACACAGTAGTAAAACATTTAGAGGCGTAGTTAGCCAGCTTCAGGAGTTTTCAACTCTGCTGTTGACTTTTCTGGTAACTGTAGGCAAGGCAACACAATCCAGTTACTCCACTTTCCACTTTCTTTTCCTCTCTGAGGAAAAGATGATCTTTTTTTTTTTTTTTTTTTTTCTTCTCATTTTGAAAATAGCCTTGAATGAAGAGAGTTATGCATGTGGCATGTAGGATTCATTACTTTACCTTTCTCTTCTGCTGTCTTTCGCGTACTAGTCTTTTTAAAATTTTTTTGTCGCTGTTCTCCATTCAGTAGGTTTGAAAGAATTCTAATTGTTGAGATGATGGTTCTTTGAAGGCTCACTTAGCCCACCTTTTGGGTGAAGGAAAGAAGAAGACAAGGTCCTCTAGGAAGAGTAAAAAGCATACTTTCAAGAGACATTCAGAGATGTCTGCTGATGCCATGCAATTACCGTGTAATCAGCAGAAATGTGTTGGAAAAACACCCATCAGTGACTTCACAAGAAAGCCACACTCAAGACAGGTAAAGAACAGAAGCATAAAACCCCAAAGGTATGAAATGGACAGATTTTCATTGGGAATGAGCAACTCCTGAATTCTTGGTTCTAGAACTAGGGGCTTGTAATAAATAGACTGTCTCCTTGCCAAACGTAAATTTGGTGTCATGAACTGCTCACTGCCCGTTGAAGTGCAGGGCTAGTAGACTAATATTTGCCATGGCAGGCATATTGTATGGCTTTCCTGTTAAAAAGAAATTGGTTTTGCTCATAGCAATCTAGATATGTACCCAGTCTGACACCTATTTTTTAGGCTATATTTCCAAGTAAATGGCTTCCACGATGATGCAGTAAGTTTATGTCATGAACAGGAATGAAGTGATTGCATGCATCCTTTTTTACCCTAAGCCAGCTGCTGAATAATGAGACAGAGACTCTCACTGACGCCAAGGAGTGCCCGTGCTTTTGGGAAAAGCACTGGGCAGATAAAGCCTATTTCCACATTTCTTGCTAGCGTCTCCTTCAAAGTTCATGGGTTTGCTCATCTTTTAGAGCTGTTCTAGATGTCTTTGTAGTTTACATGTACTAAATGTAGCAGGTATTGCTTTCATGGCGTCCTACTAGATTTGAAGTTGGGATCTACTCAGGCTTCAATGTCTCAGAAGAAGCAACGTTGATTCTTTGAATTCCGTTCTTGAACGTGAGAATGCTACTTATGTAGTTAATGAATTAATTAAATCGAATTCACTTGAATGGAAAAATTGTCTTGTTCATGTAGATTTTAACTTGGGAAATTGATATTTGAGTTCTACTTTTCATTGTTGTTGCTTTTCTGTATTCTTTGATTGCACAGATAGCAGATGTACTGACCAAGTATTGTGTGAAACTGGAGGAAATGTCCTTCCTCTTGGCAGCTGATGTTCACAAGCTCATTAACGCTAAGGCCATGGTAAATGTTTTACCTGGGGCAAGATAGCAGTCTGAATATTCCTAGAATGTCTTTCTTTCCCCAGATGAAATTCATTTTTTTCTGCCTATCAGTCACTGAAATATAGAAGAAATTTCTACTTGGCAGGGTATTGGTTATCATTTGTGTTCTTTTCTCCCCTCATTTTCTGTAGAAGAGACAATTTTTGGTTTGTTTTTGCATGTTGAAGCAGAGGAAGAAGAAGATGAGGAGAGGATTCCTTGTAAAAGTGAAGAAAATGAGCATGCAGAACAGGGACTAAGCATTATGCAGGTAAGCGAGCAAGAGAATAAGTTTGAAAGTGAAGGCAGTTTTGTCCAAAAGAAGGAGGAATAGGACGTCTTTTTGCTGAGAATGAATAGAAAGGTTTTTTGCATTTAGTTTGTATACGAAGCGCACAGGGCTCTAGATCCTTTTGTGGGAAAATGGAGTGTGTAAAGTTGCCAATCATTTTGGAGCGAATTTGGAGGGTGAATTTGGGGTGCCAGGTGAATTTTGGGTCGAATTCTGGGGATTTGGGGTTTCCCAGGTGAATTTCTGAGGTGAAAAGGTTCAAAAAGGTTTTTTTTTGAAAGCAAGTTAAAGCCAGAAGGTTATTGAAAATTAATAGATGTGATGCAAGTAGGTAATATGCAGACGATACACAGCGAGACAAATCATGGGAAAAATACAGTGGTAACACATGAGTGTGTGAGGATGGGATCAGTATAGCTAAGGCTCAGTTGAAGCTGAATTTGGAAAAGCATGCCAAAACTAAGAATAATAAAGGCACCTACGGGTATTTCAGTGGGAAAAGGAAGATGAAAAGAAACCTATCACACCTCCCCTATTCCCCCCCCCCCCCCACCCCCATAAGCCAGACAGGACTAGTGACAACAGACAAGGAGAAGGCTGAGGTACTCAACAAGTGTTGGTCTCAATTTTTACTGCCAGTCACTATTTCCACATCTCTCAGGTTATTGGACTGGTGGACTTGATTCTAACCCATAGTAGCAGGTCAGCTTTCAGACCACTTGAGGAACCTGAGCATGCAAGACCATGGCACCCACCCAGAGGCATGTCAGGGCCCTGAGAGAACTGGCAGCTGTAGTTGCTAAGGTGCTTCCTCCATCATATTTGAGAAATCAAGGCAACCAGCTGAAGTCTCCAGACACTGTGTTGTATTGACTCCAATCCTCTTGGTCTTTTTTGTAAATCTTAGAGCTCTGAGTCAATTTCTGCAGAGGATTCCCAATGCAGTTTCAAAAATGGAATCTTTGTTACTGGTCCTCATGTTGATCTTGGATATTTCCATTTTCTGCACTCCTTTATTTTCGAAACATTTGTAATGACTGAAAAGAAAGCTGAGACGAGGCATTATGCTCTTTCCAGTGATAGAAATGGACCTGTATTCTTTTCAGACAAATATATTTTTGCTGTGTCTAAGCACATGTGCATACCTGTGTTTGATTTATGTGTCCAGGTTTTGGCAGTGGGGCAGCCACAGGGCCGTCCTGTGACAATGGCCCAGGTGCTGCCCCGTCCCGCTTTCTTCCAACTGGCTCCACTTCAGGATGTCCTCCCTGCTGAGAGAAGAGGCTGGGACAGCACCTTTAGAAATGTGACTTTCTGGGGTTTTTTTGTTTCGTTTTGTTTTGTTATTTTTAAAGTTACTAAAAACCTTCACCCTGATTTTTTGTGTTGGGTTTGGGGCTTTTTTTTCAGTTTTGGGTGGGTTTTTTGGTGGGCTTTTTTGGGGGCTTTTTTTGTCTCTTTGGGGATTATTGGATGGGGGGTTTTGTGTGTTTGTTTGGTCTGCTTTTTTTGTTTGTTTTTTTATTACGGTTTTGTAGAGTTTTTTTAAGCAAATTGATTGGAAAACTGAATAGTCCTCCACTATAGTCTCCTGGATTCACCTGAGACTCTTCCTAGGCATCTCCCTGATCTTTTTTGCAATGAGTCTCACATCATTCTCCTGAAGAAACTGTCTGCTTATGGTTTGCATGGGTGGGCTGTTTGCTGGGTGACAAACTGGGTGATGGCCAGGCCCACAGAGTGGTGGGAAATAGAGTTCATCCAGCTGGTCCCCAAGGCTCAGTCTTGGGCCCAGTCCTGTTTAATATCTTGCTCAGTGATCTGGACAAGGGGATAGAGTACACGCCCAGGAAGTTCACAGATGATGCAAAGTTGGCTGGTAGCGTTTTTTTTCTTCTGGAGGACAGCAGGCTCTGCTTCTTCTTCCTCCTGTTCCGAGGTCGCTGCTCCCTCTTCATCCCTCATTAAGTGTGCTGATTTTGTCACTTGGATGAGAAAACAAACAATTTTAGCAACAATACTGGTGGCAGGGTACAAGAAAGGAAGAGTTCACATGAATCCCCCCCCCAACAACAGACAATACCTGATGGCGCCTCTGCCCAGCTTACTGACTACACCGGAACCCATTGTCCCCCAAAGATACTCCCTTCTCCCTGCCCCCAGCCATGATGTGAGATGGAATAGAATAACTAAGATTAAGATTCTCCCTATATAACTCCATCATACTTCGATTCTGGGAAAAACAATTCTTGAAGTTCTATCATTTCAGATCATTTGAATTTGAATTGGCATACTAAAAAGTCTAGCCAGAAACTCATGACAATATTAATAGCCCATTCTAGAATGTCCGAGATGATAGACACTTCTTTCAAGAGAATGTGATACCTCACGTGACTTCTCCAGAATTTAAATGAACAGCGGGAGTAGTCTACAAGATTCTTGCTGCCATCTGGATTTCCTGGTTTTTGGCTGGTCTATGTAAGCCAACCAGCTATTCAGCAGAGGGAATATTAGTGTGCTACTTGATGGTATGTGAGATGGAACACAGTAATTTATGGCTTTTTGCATAGTGATGAAGCTGTAAAGAAAGCTCCGTAATGCTCTGACAAGGAGGCTGCTGGACTTCAAGCAGCAAAGGCCCAAAACGAACCAGTGAAAAGGTGTCATTGAAAAAAAAAAAAAAAAAAAAAAGCCAGGTGGGGAGCAAAGTGATACTTAAGGGCAGTTTACTGAAAGAGGAAATCTAGTGAAAAAAAGGTCCAAGAGTGAAGGAATAACAGGGAAAATGAAACTAAGGAAGGAAATCAATCTCAGCTAATCATTTCAGAAGCTAACAAGTTGTCATTGCAATGATGCATAAAGTGAGAAATTATAAATATGTCTGCGCCAAAATCTGAATTATGAACTTTATTGCATTCTGTCTTTCACGGAATCATACAACAGTCTGTGATTAAAGATCACCTAGTCCTACTTCCTTGCCAGGTAGATCTTACAGTAGATCAAATTGCTCAAGACTAGCCAAACTGATAAGGAGCACTCTCAATGATGGGGCATCCACAACTTCTCTGGAACAGCCGTTTGAGTGTCTCACCAGCTTCATTGTAGAAAAGCTTTTCCTTTTAGCCAGTCTAAACCTAGTCTCAGTTTGAAAGCATGTCCCCTTGTCCTTTCTCTGCAAACCTTCCTAAAAAGTCTTTCTCCATTGGTCTTATACCCTCTTTACATATTCAAAGGCCACAATACTGTCTCTCCAGAAACCTCTCTTCTCCAGGCTAAAAGATCCTATTTTTCACAAGAACCAGGTCATAAACTGAAATGGAAGACATCTCAGGAGATCAGATCATCCAACAGCTCAGCGTAAGAATAGCTCTGAAGTCAGATCAACTAGCTTAGGGCTGTGTCTGTTTGAATTTTGAAAATTAGCAGGACTTGAAATGCTTCAAGGAAGAGAACTCTGGGTGGCTCCAGAAACAGCCTGAGAAACTCGAGCAAACTCGAAACCTCAGAAACTACCACTGCTTTCTCTCCCTCAGCCCAAGCAGTCCCAAAGAAGAAGTGTTCCCAGCAGGCTGGGATAGCACGCATATACACTACATATACATGACAGGCATCGCCAGCAGCCACATCCTGCTCCTTTCTGTGGCTGGCAAGAGTGAGACTGGATGTTTACATGTGGGCAACCTGGGTCCCTCCAGCAGCTCACACACTCAGCCTGCCCAGTGACCCCACTGAATTCCAGTATTCGCAGTGTGCCAAGGCCACAGCACTACTCCGCTTGCTGGCACAGACCATCACACGCCTCCTAAATCAGTCAGGACTCCCCTGGTCCCACAGCCAGCACCCCACTTGCTCTCCCCCAGGCCACTGCCATTGTTCACCAACTTCTCCACTTTGATCTTTGCTGGTGCTCTCAACACTGGCACACCCAGATGTTCTGCAGCTGTTGTCTCCTGGTGGAAAGGACTTGTAAAGCCGTGTTTCCACACAGGACTTCCACAACCTTTCAAAGCAACCTTTTCTGGGGTATGAACAATCTCATTCAAATGTCAACATTTCTTTTCCCATATGTGAAATCAGAATTTCCTTCTTCCGGGCATGCCCAAAACAAGGCACAAACTACATTGTGCCTTCTGTTTCACATGCTGAGTCGTTTGTAAACAATGCTAGGAGAATACCTGTTTTGATCCAAGCTAATCTCTGGCCCTTATAGTGCTTTCGGTAGTTAGTTTTGCTTTGCTATTTACTTGATGTCCCATTGAATTGTTGAATCATAAACAGACTATCTGTCTGTATAGCAGCATAGCAGTGATGAATAAATGCAAGAGAAGGAGCAAGGTGATTGTTTGCTAGACTCTTCCTAGAAACTGAGAAATCTGTTACTTAATGCTGACCACAGCAGATGGAGGAAGCATCCTACATGATGTCAAAGCAAGGAAGCTGTAATCACTTTTATGATTACAGTCAAGGCACTGCTTTTGCCACCATAAGTGGAGTGCAGGGAATCTTAAAAGACGACACTCTAACTGTTGTCCATGCTCACTGAGAAAATAATGCTTTTACAGCAGAGCAGGTCTCACCGCAGCTAAATCATGGCTTCAACTGTACACCGCCTTCAAAAAAGCCCACAAAAACACAAATGAAAGGATTTGGAACCCAAGGGAATCTCGGATTGTGACATCAGCTCACTTTGGATTCTTTCCAAATTCTCAATTCCATTTTCTTCCCAGCCAATTATCCCACCTAACCTGAGATGTAACTTATGGATATCTAACACATCTAGTTACCTTAGAATTAGATTGCCACTAGGCAAAAAGACAGAAACAAGCAGTTAAGTTCAGACTGAAACCAAGGGTGTTTAGAACAGCAATACTTGGACGTAACTATTCTTGATCAAACCAAAACTTTTAGGACTTACCCATGTATTTTTGGAGGTGGAAAAAGTCCCTAGGGAGCTCACACTCAGTGCCTGGAGAGACGCTCTCGCTGGTTTTTCAAGGACCGATTCGTCACAGCAGAGGCAGCAGAGCACAAGATGGCCGAAGAGAAGGGGCAGTGTAGAATTCTGGGTCTGTCTCTGTCTCCACTCAGTGCAGAACGTCCTTGTCCTGGCACATTGTCGTGTGCGATATGTCCCTCCGGGTCTTCGGTCCTTGCGAAGCTCTAAGTACTGCGAGCGCAGCTACGCAGCTGCGAGCGAAGCTGAGACGGACCGCGGAGCTAGCGGCGAATTCGGAGAGCGCTAAGCACGAAGTCAAGAAGCGAGACGTGTCCCTGCAACGCGGTGCTAAGAGCAGCTTCCTCGCGGCGGGGGCGAGCTCCGGCCACAAGACATTCTCGTCCTAGCAACGGATCTCTGTGAAGGGCGTAGGCGAAAAGCTTTCGATTTCCATTCGAACTGCGAGAAAGGCAGACTGTTACACGGAGCTCTGAGAACAAAGGTGCACGCCCTAGGCGGGCTTGGGCAGAAGCAGCGTTCTCGAGCTCTTGGCTGCCCGCACACTGCTGGGTATGTGGCGCCCCTGCGGCGGCTTCTGGCCGCCGACAAGTGAAAGCGGAGCAAGGCGTGGGCGAGGGCGAGGGCGGTGAACGAAGCGGCTATGTGCCGTGCTTGTGTGCACCACGTTAGAGGCTACTAGGAGAGGAAGGTGGTTGACTCTCGCTTGCCTTCCCAAGTGCCCTTAGCAGTCGGAAGGAGCAAGCTGAAGCACTGCTGCTTGTGCTGCTCCTTGGTTCCCTTGCAGCCCGCTCTGAAAGCATTGGCGGTCACTTCTAGGCGCCGAGTTGCACACACACAGCACCACGCTAAGTGCCGCGGAGAAGGGAAATCCAGAGTGCAGCGAGGAGCTGGACGTGGCTTACGTGCAGTAAGGAGAAGGTGACCCTAGGCTCTGCCTCTTCAATCTGGCCGCCTCTGCTCTGGTAGCAACTTTTGCAAGTCGGCAAAGGGAGCCGCGAGTATGTAGAACGGAGGGCAGCGAGACGCCGTGTGTTATGCGCCCTTTCAGGGCTGCTGACAGGGGGCTACTTTAAGAGCGCCTTGTCCTTCCTCGCGTCCATCTGGCTTCGCTCTAGCTGCAAGGAGTACAGCACAGCGAAGGAGTGAAGACGGGCACTGCCCCAGCTTTTGCCCTGGCCTGCCTGTGCTCCGCCTTTAGCTGCACACCAGAACAATGGCATTTCTTTCCCGCAAGGTAAAAAGGGCTTTAGTGTAGCCTTAGGAATGGCAAGTGCCTAGGCATTAAGTTGAGCGACCACGTATGAGGGAGTCTTTAGAGGTTTCCTCTCCCATGGCGCAGGTTTATTCTCATTTTCGTGCTGAACTGAAAAGTCCGGGCATGGCAAGTCTGCCCTGCCTTGTGCAGAGACGTACACAAATGTGGGGCTATGATCCTCTGTGTTCGGAGCTCTGCTTCCGGGTGTGTGGGCCGCCATGAGCCCGCAGCAGCCGCCGAGGACAGTGTGGATTGTGGATGAGGCTGGGCTGGCCCCCCGCCCCCCCGCTGGTCTGACAGCGGCAGGAGCTGCGTCGGAGCGGCATTGCCTGAGGGCCCCATGGGGGGCGGGGAGAGAGCCGGGATTGACCCCGAACGACACCGGAAGCGATATCCGTAGGGCCCGGAAGGCCAGCGTTGCCATCGAGTTTGGCCGGTAGGAGGCTTCTAAGGTGCTTTGAAAGGTGGAGCTTCTTTGCTCTAGGACAGTCTGGGAGAGCTGAGGGTGTCCAATCTGGAGAACAGAAGGCTCCAGGGAGACCTTCGAGCCCCTTGCAGTGCCTGCTGGGGCTCCAAGATAGCTGGGGAGGGACTTTGGAAAAGGTTCTGGACTCGCAGGACAAGGGGGAATAGCTTCAAACTGCCAGAGGGCTGGGGTAGATGGGATATTGGAAAGGAATTCTTCCTTGTGTGGGTGCTGAGGCCTGGCACATGTTGCTCAAAGAGGCTGTGTAGGAGCCCCATGGCAGGAAGTGTCCAGGGCCAGGCTGGAGCAGACATGGAGCAACCTGGACTAGTGGAAAAGTGTCCCTGCCCATGTCAGGATGTGGGAAGAAGAGACTCTGTCTCTAAGGTCGCTTCCAGTCCAAACCATTCTGGGATTCTAGGATTCATGGAAGGCCCTTTTCCAAGTGAAGTGTTGTATCTCTTGGCTCCCAGCTTGTAGTTGCCAGTTCTTCTGGAAGCAGGCGTGGCGAAGCAGCTGTGATGAGCCATGGGTTCTCAATAGGACGAGTGTGATATATTTGCAGAGAGGAAGGCTGCAGACAGATCTTCAAGGTCCAGGTAAAATAAGCAAAGGATTGAATAAAAGCCAAAGGTTGGTTGTGTTAGTTTGCTGGCTGTTGAAATGGCCCCAGGTCATTTTCAACATTTCTAATTTGGATTTGTTTGAGTAAAAAATGAATGTGTTACCTCCAGCGTAGGCTCTCCAATGCATCTCCATGTGCTCCCATCTCTTTGTTGTATATCGGGTTCTATTAACTGAAGACAGAATCATAACACAGTAGTAAAACATTTAGAGGCGTAGTTAGCCAGCTTCAGGAGTTTTCAACTCTGCTGTTGACTTTTCTGGTAACTGTAGGCAAGGCAACACAATCCAGTTACTCCACTTTCCACTTTCTTTTCCTCTCTGAGGAAAAGATGATCTTTTTTTTTTTTTTTTTTTTTCTTCTCATTTTGAAAATAGCCTTGAATGAAGAGAGTTATGCATGTGGCATGTAGGATTCATTACTTTACCTTTCTCTTCTGCTGTCTTTCGCGTACTAGTCTTTTTAAAATTTTTTTGTCGCTGTTCTCCATTCAGTAGGTTTGAAAGAATTCTAATTGTTGAGATGATGGTTCTTTGAAGGCTCACTTAGCCCACCTTTTGGGTGAAGGAAAGAAGAAGACAAGGTCCTCTAGGAAGAGTAAAAAGCATACTTTCAAGAGACATTCAGAGATGTCTGCTGATGCCATGCAATTACCGTGTAATCAGCAGAAATGTGTTGGAAAAACACCCATCAGTGACTTCACAAGAAAGCCACACTCAAGACAGGTAAAGAACAGAAGCATAAAACCCCAAAGGTATGAAATGGACAGATTTTCATTGGGAATGAGCAACTCCTGAATTCTTGGTTCTAGAACTAGGGGCTTGTAATAAATAGACTGTCTCCTTGCCAAACGTAAATTTGGTGTCATGAACTGCTCACTGCCCGTTGAAGTGCAGGGCTAGTAGACTAATATTTGCCATGGCAGGCATATTGTATGGCTTTCCTGTTAAAAAGAAATTGGTTTTGCTCATAGCAATCTAGATATGTACCCAGTCTGACACCTATTTTTTAGGCTATATTTCCAAGTAAATGGCTTCCACGATGATGCAGTAAGTTTATGTCATGAACAGGAATGAAGTGATTGCATGCATCCTTTTTTACCCTAAGCCAGCTGCTGAATAATGAGACAGAGACTCTCACTGACGCCAAGGAGTGCCCGTGCTTTTGGGAAAAGCACTGGGCAGATAAAGCCTATTTCCACATTTCTTGCTAGCGTCTCCTTCAAAGTTCATGGGTTTGCTCATCTTTTAGAGCTGTTCTAGATGTCTTTGTAGTTTACATGTACTAAATGTAGCAGGTATTGCTTTCATGGCGTCCTACTAGATTTGAAGTTGGGATCTACTCAGGCTTCAATGTCTCAGAAGAAGCAACGTTGATTCTTTGAATTCCGTTCTTGAACGTGAGAATGCTACTTATGTAGTTAATGAATTAATTAAATCGAATTCACTTGAATGGAAAAATTGTCTTGTTCATGTAGATTTTAACTTGGGAAATTGATATTTGAGTTCTACTTTTCATTGTTGTTGCTTTTCTGTATTCTTTGATTGCACAGATAGCAGATGTACTGACCAAGTATTGTGTGAAACTGGAGGAAATGTCCTTCCTCTTGGCAGCTGATGTTCACAAGCTCATTAACGCTAAGGCCATGGTAAATGTTTTACCTGGGGCAAGATAGCAGTCTGAATATTCCTAGAATGTCTTTCTTTCCCCAGATGAAATTCATTTTTTTCTGCCTATCAGTCACTGAAATATAGAAGAAATTTCTACTTGGCAGGGTATTGGTTATCATTTGTGTTCTTTTCTCCCCTCATTTTCTGTAGAAGAGACAATTTTTGGTTTGTTTTTGCATGTTGAAGCAGAGGAAGAAGAAGATGAGGAGAGGATTCCTTGTAAAAGTGAAGAAAATGAGCATGCAGAACAGGGACTAAGCATTATGCAGGTAAGCGAGCAAGAGAATAAGTTTGAAAGTGAAGGCAGTTTTGTCCAAAAGAAGGAGGAATAGGACGTCTTTTTGCTGAGAATGAATAGAAAGGTTTTTTGCATTTAGTTTGTATACGAAGCGCACAGGGCTCTAGATCCTTTTGTGGGAAAATGGAGTGTGTAAAGTTGCCAATCATTTTGGAGCGAATTTGGAGGGTGAATTTGGGGTGCCAGGTGAATTTTGGGTCGAATTCTGGGGATTTGGGGTTTCCCAGGTGAATTTCTGAGGTGAAAAGGTTCAAAAAGGTTTTTTTTTGAAAGCAAGTTAAAGCCAGAAGGTTATTGAAAATTAATAGATGTGATGCAAGTAGGTAATATGCAGACGATACACAGCGAGACAAATCATGGGAAAAATACAGTGGTAACACATGAGTGTGTGAGGATGGGATCAGTATAGCTAAGGCTCAGTTGAAGCTGAATTTGGAAAAGCATGCCAAAACTAAGAATAATAAAGGCACCTACGGGTATTTCAGTGGGAAAAGGAAGATGAAAAGAAACCTATCACACCTCCCCTATTCCCCCCCCCCCCCCCACCCCCATAAGCCAGACAGGACTAGTGACAACAGACAAGGAGAAGGCTGAGGTACTCAACAAGTGTTGGTCTCAATTTTTACTGCCAGTCACTATTTCCACATCTCTCAGGTTATTGGACTGGTGGACTTGATTCTAACCCATAGTAGCAGGTCAGCTTTCAGACCACTTGAGGAACCTGAGCATGCAAGACCATGGCACCCACCCAGAGGCATGTCAGGGCCCTGAGAGAACTGGCAGCTGTAGTTGCTAAGGTGCTTCCTCCATCATATTTGAGAAATCAAGGCAACCAGCTGAAGTCTCCAGACACTGTGTTGTATTGACTCCAATCCTCTTGGTCTTTTTTGTAAATCTTAGAGCTCTGAGTCAATTTCTGCAGAGGATTCCCAATGCAGTTTCAAAAATGGAATCTTTGTTACTGGTCCTCATGTTGATCTTGGATATTTCCATTTTCTGCACTCCTTTATTTTCGAAACATTTGTAATGACTGAAAAGAAAGCTGAGACGAGGCATTATGCTCTTTCCAGTGATAGAAATGGACCTGTATTCTTTTCAGACAAATATATTTTTGCTGTGTCTAAGCACATGTGCATACCTGTGTTTGATTTATGTGTCCAGGTTTTGGCAGTGGGGCAGCCACAGGGCCGTCCTGTGACAATGGCCCAGGTGCTGCCCCGTCCCGCTTTCTTCCAACTGGCTCCACTTCAGGATGTCCTCCCTGCTGAGAGAAGAGGCTGGGACAGCACCTTTAGAAATGTGACTTTCTGGGGTTTTTTTGTTTCGTTTTGTTTTGTTATTTTTAAAGTTACTAAAAACCTTCACCCTGATTTTTTGTGTTGGGTTTGGGGCTTTTTTTTCAGTTTTGGGTGGGTTTTTTGGTGGGCTTTTTTGGGGGCTTTTTTTGTCTCTTTGGGGATTATTGGATGGGGGGTTTTGTGTGTTTGTTTGGTCTGCTTTTTTTGTTTGTTTTTTTATTACGGTTTTGTAGAGTTTTTTTAAGCAAATTGATTGGAAAACTGAATAGTCCTCCACTATAGTCTCCTGGATTCACCTGAGACTCTTCCTAGGCATCTCCCTGATCTTTTTTGCAATGAGTCTCACATCATTCTCCTGAAGAAACTGTCTGCTTATGGTTTGCATGGGTGGGCTGTTTGCTGGGTGACAAACTGGGTGATGGCCAGGCCCACAGAGTGGTGGGAAATAGAGTTCATCCAGCTGGTCCCCAAGGCTCAGTCTTGGGCCCAGTCCTGTTTAATATCTTGCTCAGTGATCTGGACAAGGGGATAGAGTACACGCCCAGGAAGTTCACAGATGATGCAAAGTTGGCTGGTAGCGTTTTTTTTCTTCTGGAGGACAGCAGGCTCTGCTTCTTCTTCCTCCTGTTCCGAGGTCGCTGCTCC